>NC_142160.1:15775918-15927653 GCF_024610735.1 Ursus americanus | reverse complement strand
CTTAATTAGGAAACCCTAGTCTCATCTTTTGTGGGACTAAAATGCGCATACAAAAATGACCCCTCCCAGACGGTGTCACCTTCCCCAGAGGACAGGGAGTCTCAACAATTTTTGAACTACACATCATGAAACTAATTTAGTGGCTTTCAAAACTATTCAATAGAACAGAAATGACCAGGGTACAGTGCACATGACAGAAATTATTATGGTTTTGTGAAATTTTTATTTCGTGGGGACTGGACAGATGGATGGAGACACTGATGTTTATTCTAGCAATTTTACCAAAATGCTACTTTACAGAAGGGACTGTTGGGAAACAAGAATAAATCTCAAACATTATTCAAAAAATTCATGATGATTACAATTTTATTATTAAAAATTCTGGCAGACCCATGTTAAACGTTTGACATAAAAGGGCAGGAACCGTAATTCCTCAGCATGACCAACTGCAGCCTGGTGAGATTTCTGCAAAACTAAATAAATGCTCTAAAAATGAGGTCTGTGTAAAAGCAAGATCTTCCAGTGCCAGCATAGTTGTTACCGGTGAGGATTCCACCCTCGAGTTAGGAAGCCTTCCTTCCTCCCTGATAGAAAAAGAGTGAGATCAAGACTTCCCTCCTCTTCACCTCCTGGGCCTGAAGCCTTGCTTCACGCTGATGGTGCAATTTCACTGAAGCCGGTCCCACAAAGGAGACAACAGTTTCCCCCAAATTATGAGCAACTGTCCTCTCTCAACATTAATTCTCAATCTACACCTACAATTTTTAATTTATATCATTTCCAGACACACAGAATTCACTGCCTCCCCATCATCAATTTTTGCAATATTTTATTCTCCAATAAAAAATACACATTGATACTTTCAATTGACGGAATTTCCATATACAAAGCATAAAAGGGGACACGGCAACAGTTACATTGAGAGTATTTATACCTGTTTTTCAAAGTGAATATTATGGTAACAAATCCAAATGGTATGCCCTGTTTGCATTACTGTTGCATTACTGTTGACCACTCTGGTTAGACAAGAGGGTTACCTGGTTACCTACGCAATCTGCAGTCCTTGTTCAAGTACAAGTCTAGCTGTGTCAGAATTGATGAGGAAATAAGGCATTTCACCACTGGACCAGTCAGACAAAGTTGACTGGCAGATTTAGGAAGAAATTTGAGGCTAAGGTGAACTTCTTGGTCTAGTGTGTGTGTATGTGTGTGTGTATATATATATACATTTGTATGTATCAGGCCATTAAGAAAAATACATCTTCCTGAAGATCAAAGTAAAAAAAAAAAAGTTGGGAAGTGACCCCTCTACACTATCTGATCAAATTAGGGATTTATACAGGACTCTCTAGAGAGTGAGTGATATTCCCTCTACTTCGTGGGTTTCAAAATTCAGCTAGCATATAAAAACTAATATTCTCCCATCTGCCCCAGAGAGTTCAAACCAATATAGTTTTTGAAAAGAAAAGAGAGGAAGAGAATTATCTGAATAAGGGAGCATCATGGAAAAATAAGAATTTTCCATATACACCGAGTTCTCATATTTGTCCAAGAGAATACAGGGAATATCACTTCTTGATTTATACCCCGTGGGTAGGAAAAACCTGTCACCACCTTCGAATCAGGGCAAATAAAAATATTAATGTTATTTCAACTAGACATATTTAAATTATTCTATTAAACATGCATGATGAAACAGGATGTTTTCTGCTCAAAAACAGAACAGAGGGAGTCTATGTGGTAGCATCCAAGAGTCAAGGCCATCATTTTGACCGTGCGGTAAGAGGAAACAGCTGTGCTCTGTTGGGCCAACACGGGCTCCCCTGGGCTTTGTGGATTCCAACGCCCGTGAATGAGGTTGTTAGCTCAGAACAGGCTTCTGGGTGAAGATCTCTCTCTATTCATGTCATTCCACAAAAGCACACTGCTCTTGAAGATAAAACACAGAGGCTATCAACCTCGCAGAGAAAACCATCTTGTGAGCACAGCAAAGTCTAAGAGTTTCCAGTGTAAAGAATAAATCTCTTCCCTCATACTTATATTCTTGGATTAATGAAATCAAATCCAATGAATCCTACTTGCATATATACCTTTAAAGGATATAACTAATAAAAAAGAATATGAACATAATATTTTCATCCCTTCTTACACCAATACCACCTCTTCTTTGCCGCCTCCCCCCATCCAATCCAAAAAAAAAAAAAAAAACCTGAAGAATTTGAAACGTGTCTTGATTTCAGCTACAGGAATGGCAGACTTGTTAAAAACAGTAGCCAGTGTGTTTTGTGACAAGAGGGTTCTGTTTATTAACAGTGTGCCTTTCTTATCCATTTTTTCCTCTGCTTATACTTTTCAGTGCCTTTCAGCAAACTTGGTTACTTTTACGTCTTCAGGAGCTGTAACTGCTGGTTATTTTTATTTCTTCTCCATGGTCTAACATAAAAGTCCCAAAGAGCAAAATTTCAAATGACACGCTCACTGTCAACTACGTCTTGACTGGCTAGACATCAGAGAGGGAGCAACGAGGCCCTGAAGGCCCTTTACTCCCAGACAAACTGCTTCCAAAGTCACTCCGAGGAGACCCGCGGGAAAGAAGGTTAGCAAAATCTTTACTTCAGTCCTTGGAATTTAACTAAAAAAGGCGACACTAGTCAAGCCACTTCCTGCAAAAGGCAAGATGAACCCGAGGGCCGACCCATGACAGCAATGACTAGTTACTGTATGACCCAGGAACTAAGACGGTTTTGCATTTTTAACGGTGGGGGCGAGGGGGAGGATCAAAGAACATTAATATTTCAAGATGTGTGAAAATCTCCTGAAAATTTAAATTGCAGTGTCCACGAATACAGTTTTATCGGAACAGAGCCCATATTTGTGTACCATCTATGGCTGCTTTGACTGTACGATGGCAGAGGTGAATGGTTGCCCCAGAAACCATCTGTGACCCACAAAGCCTAAAATATTTCCTAACTGGACCTTTATCAAAGAAAGTCTGCCTTCCCCTATCCTCTGGTCCCTTTTCCTGTTAGTAACAGGTCAGAAGACGGGAGCATCGTAGCACGAAGGGTCCAAATCTGCCTCTCACAGACTCCACAAGCAGCGTGGTCCTCAGCCCCATCCTACGTGACATGACTGGTTATCTACACACCTAAGGTTGAAACAGAAGATCCTCAGACACTAAAATCTTTCATCCAAAATGGTACTACCCATCCAAACTCATGTCTATGAGACACTTACCACGTGCCAGGCACCATACAAAGTTCAGATTTGCCGCAACTCATTTAATACTCAAAGTAATCCAGGGCCATAAATACTTTATGTATTTAGCCCATTTTACGGCTGAGAAAACTGAGGTTAGAGAAGGCAAGTAGCTACTCCAGGGCTACACAGCTAGAAAGGGGGCAGAGCTGGGGTTTAAACTCAGGCCGTCTGACTCCAGAGCTCATGCTCTGAACTCTGGAAGTGGCTCCGAGAGATGTGAGCTTTCCATGCCCGCACGCTGGGATTAAACGAGACAAACACATCATGTACATAACGCACTCAGTGCTGCTCCTGAGGCATTTTCTGTGCCCACAAATGTTAGAAATTATTAATTACTACAAATCTGTAGCTAATCTGGGGGGTTATTCCTTGAGTCTTTATCCTCACTAGCAAGGCAGCCATTTACCCAAATCCCATTCCTGTATATGAGAATTTAACATTTACGACACCCCAGCAGAGAAATCTTCATGCTTTTGTTAAGCAAACAAAGCATAATATGTAATATTATACCTCTCAGGGACTATTCAAGAATTCAATGTGTGTTTTAAATAGTCATTTTTGAACCCTATAACTATTGTCTTTAATCTGCTCAAGCCACCGAAACAAAATGCAACAGACTGGGTGGTCTAAACAACAAGACATTAATTTCTCACAGTTCTAGGGGCTGAGAAGTCCGACATTAAGATATCACCCAGTTTGGTTTCTGGTGAGAACCCTCTTCCCGGCACACAGACGGCTGCCTGTCCCCTGTGCGCTCACATGGCCTGTCCTGTGTGCGAGGACACACAGAGAGATTCTCTCTTATGAAACCACCAGCCCCACCATGTGGGCCCCAACTTCATGACCTACTCTAACCTAAATGCTTCCCCAAGGCCCATCTCCAAATACCATCACACTGGGGGTTAGGGCTTCGACATATGAACTTCGGGGGCACATAAACATTGACCCCCAACAGCTATTCATATAGAATTATAGAAAAAACAGAACATGTAAATATGTACACATGTTGGAACAGAGGTCCAACAATAATAATAAAAAAAGGTTTATTGTGACCTTTAAAAATCAGCTTTTTGGGGGACTCCTGGGGAGTCTGCTTGAGATTCTCTCTCCCTCTCCTTCTGCCCCTCCCCCATCCCAGCACACGCGCCCGCGCGCACAAACACCCTTCTCTCTCAAAAAAAAAAAAAATCAGCTTTTTGGGGATATGCTTATGCTTTAGTGTTACATATAAAAGGCTGGTGGTAATACTATATTCATGATCATCTGTGCAAAACAAAGATATACACAAAAGAAACAGCAGAAGAAAATAATATCAAAATGCTAAGTTACTTTGGGTGATACAACTATGAGCCATGTTTATTTTCTTCCTTTATTTCTCAATTGTCCACAAAGAATAAAAATCCCATATATTATCAGGAAAACCTGTTTTCTTTTAGTGCCCTATTGAAACATAAGTTACATGTTATTTGTACTCTATCAGGAGGGTATTTTTTTAATTTTTTTATATTTTAAAGATTTTACTTATTTGAGAGAGCATGTGTGCATTGCGGGGGGGGGGGAGAGAATCTCAAGCAGATTCCATGCTGAATACCCAGCCGGAGGCAGGGCTTGATCTCACAACCCTGGGATCATGACCTGAGCCAAAACCAAGAGTTGGACGCTTAACCGACTGAGCCAACCAGGCACCCCAGCAGGGTATTTTTTTTATTATTATTATTAGCCCTCTTTTGTCCTCTTTGTCTCCTCGATCTCACCATATACACATACAATCACTGGAGAGACAAGCAAACATAATGCCAACTGTGGTTAGAGGAGAACACAGGTGGCGGGAAACGTACGTCACTCCAACAGTGGAGAGACTTGTAGGTCAATGCAGGCTGTACCAGAGGTGGCATCCACTTTGTTTTTGGAAGGATAAGAGGAGTTGCCCACGAAAGAGGGGCAGGGCAGACCCAGAATACGGACCCAGAGGGCTGGAGGCCAGGATGAGTGGTGGAGGAAACGTCAAGGAGATCCACGGGCCTGAGGCCTGGCGGGAGAAACACTGACTGGGGACAGGAGCACAGACAGGGCAGAGGTGTCTCAAATGCTTCTGAGACTCACATTAAGAAATACATTGCATGTCAGGGCTCAGGAAACACACACACAACTAAGAAATAATGTTTCATAAAAGCATACTTATCCTTACTTTGAGTGATTCTCTCTGAAATGTTCTATCCTTGCTCTATTCTCTTTCCTTGTTTCTTATGAAGATGCTAGTCATGACAGGAGCCACCTGGGTGGTTCACTTGATTAAGCATCTGACTCTTGCATTTGGCCCAGGTCACGATCTCAGGCTTGTGAGACCGAGTGCCCATGAAGGGCTCTGTGTTCAGTGGAGAGTCTGCTTGAGATTCTCTCCCTCTCCCTCTGTCCCAACCCCTGTGCTCATTCACGCATGTACTCTCTCTCTCCAAAATAAATAAATCTTAAAAAAAAAAAAAAAGATGCTAGCTGTGACAAACTATACGACTTTATGACCTACCACTGGGTCACCACTCATAGTCTGAAAAAACACCAGGCCAGAGCATTTAATATATGTGCATAACCACTGTCCAGAGACCAAATGGAAATTAATTCAGATTTAGATATCTGGTACTCTTGGCAATAATGAAACACTCTCAGAATATAAAATATTAAAAGTAGCCTTGGAAATTAGTTTAAATTCAAAAGAATTTTTTTTTAATTTGAGCAAATAATAAATGGATAAACTTAAACTTCAGACTTCATGAACACCCAATTCATTGGCAAATTACAGTTGTACTTAGGAGATAAAAAGTTGTCCCCCCCTCCCCCCAAAAATGGCCTTGGCCTTAGCCCTCTAATAAAGACTCATGCTAGCAAGACAGCAGGATGATAAAAAGGTCTCCTTTATTTAAAACAGAACCCCTTTAAAATCTGCCTTAAGGACAAAGATATACACTGTATCTAAGAACAAAAAGAAGAAGAATCTCTAGAGACACAGACCCAAGCTTAAGCAGGGTGCTTACCTGAAGCGTACCTGACAGACACACAGGGGCCAGATGTGTAGCTGAGGGCATTTTTCTATTCTAGTCAACACGAGAACTCTCCTATAACAATACAAACTCTGGATGAATGAGAAATATTATCAAACGCAGCAGGAAAAAACTAAGTAGAGCAATGAACAAGCAATAACCTTGAAACTGAGCTCCTCTTCGTTCTGGAAACAAAAGGAGTCCAATTTTCTTCTGCAGCACATACAAGAAACTCTGCCAAAACCCATATCCAAACTTAACAACAGAACCAAAACCAGGGAGTGGGTTCAGAGAGGCCAGAGGAAACCAACAAGAGGTCTACGATAGTCACTTCTACCAACATCACCTACTCACTAAGACAACAGCCTTTAAACTGGAAATTATTTCCCTAATTTCATCCTCTTTCAAGACACACAGCGGCGCCCCTTCACGAGGTTCACTGAGTGTTCCTGAGGGTCGCATTCCGATCCATTGATCGCGACAGTGGTGGGCCTCACCTGGTGGCCCTGGAAACGTTGGCCAGGACACCCTGATGGGAGCTCCGCCCACCTGACATCCCAAGGCCACAGGTGGCACCTTGCTGAAGGCTCAGCCCAGGCAGGGAGATGCCCCAGGTGAACCGTTCCTCCTCCCAACTTGCCTGGTCCCCAAAGTCCAGACTGTTTATGGAAAGGAGGGGCTAGCTAGAGATCTGGAGGTCTGGGAAGACCCAAAGAGTCCAAGTGACTCCCAGAAAAGGGCAGGGGAGAATGTTAAACCCAAAGAAATGTTCAAGTATTTTCCCAAACCAGAATCAGAACTTGGGGAGGAGGAAGGAGGATGTGAGAGAATGGAGTTGGATTTCCCCTAGAGTGGCAAGGCAGGACAAAGGAAAAGCTGTGGTTTTCTAGGGTTGTAATTAAAACAGGGTAATTACACGACCATTCTTATCAAAATCTCCCTTCCTCTCAAGGCCTGGGCAGGTCCGCTGATAGCACTCGCCAGGGTCTTATACTCAGTAACTAACCTCAGCAGCTGTAAGACCCACAGCCCCTTTCACACCCACTCCTGAGGCTGCAATGTGCTCCCGGATTGTGTGTGTGTGTGTTAACTCTTTCTCATTAATGGGTGCGCAGAAGATCATTTATCATCTTATGAACGTGGGGTCAGCAGTTGGGGGAAGGCAGGGGACTGAGACACTGGAATTTGCCCTAAAATGTCTAGGAATACCCCCGTCCTCTCCCGAACTCTTGAGCCTGAAGAAACATCTGCTGGTTACAATGTGATTACAGTGAAAATCACCTCTGTCCATGGGGACAGAAGAGGGAAAACTCAGTGCTCTCCACGACAGTGGCTTCCCAGCAATACGCAGTGGTTGTGTAGATTGCAGGCTTTCATAATGATTACTAGGAATGTGCTCTCCTTCAGTACCCACTGTCTGGCTGCAGAAGTAACCCGCCTTCGCTCATCCTCTGTTTCAACAAATTGCAGTTCTTTACCTATGGTTTTAAGACATTTGGTAGAAAATTAACACTCCATTTTTAATTAGGAAAAGAATTTTTTTGAGATCTAAAATTACAGCAATAACATTTATTCTCATCAGTACAATGCTACAGTCTTAAATTTATCATTACATCCCTATGAGTATATAAACATTATTTTCTTAAAAAAAAAAGGGGTACCTGGGTGGCGCAATTGGTTAAGCATCCAATTATTGGTTTCAGATCAGGGTCGTGAGATCAAACCCCACTTGGGGCTCTGCCCTGAGCACAGAGGCTGCCTGAGATTGTCTCTCCCTCTCCCTCTGCCCTTCTCACTCGTGCATGTGCACTCGCGCGCGCGCTCTCTCTCTCTCTCTCTCTCTCTCTCTCTCTCTGTCAAATTAATTAATTAATTAACTAAAAAAAAAACTTCTGGTTTCTGTGTGAGCCCCACATAACTTACAAAGTGATGCGTGGGCTGAGAACCCTCTCTTAGAGGAAGAACTGTCCCTCTTTCAGAGAGAAGTTCTGAAACCCTCCCTCCTGGAATGAAATACGAGAATTTCTACAAAGCAAGCTCTGAACTAGAATCCATGGCTTAAAACGGTTACCTCCAAAACTGACAGGAAGAAGTAAGATGGGAGAATACTATTTTGCAGAGACGTAATTTCAAAAACCAGCAGAATATATATTCTTAGAGCTCAAACCTACAGACTTGATGTTACTGAGTTATAGTCCACTTTATGTGTTTTCCAAACATTAAAAGTCCTCATCGCCTCAATAGCGGTTCATGAATGAGCACATTTTTCTGTTTTGTTTTGCAAGGGTCCCAACTGGAATCTCATGGGACATATTTCTGCAGGGCCACCCGAAGTTATCTTCCTCTAGGCAACTGCGAAAAAGAACAAAAACAACACACAAACAAAAACAAACTCCACTGTCCTATGTAGCTAGAGTCTAAGTGAAATCAGATCAGGTGGGGCGCCTGGATGGCTCAGTCGGTTAAGCCTCTGACTTTTGATTTCGGCTCAGGTCATAATCTCGGGGGTCATGATCTTGGGGTCCTGAGACGGAGCCCCACAATGGGCTCGGCACTCAGTGGGAAGTCTGCTTGAGATTCTCTTCCTCTGCCTCTGCCCCTCCCACTGCTCATGCTCTCTCTCTCTCTCTCTCTCTCTCTCTCTCAAATATATAAAATTTAAAAAAAAAATAGCCACAGACCCACATTAATCTTTGGGTCACAGTATGTCAGAAAGGCACAGGTGTGTTAGCCAAAGGTCCACGTGACATGGAGCATGTATCCAAGAAGGGAAAAAGCAGGCCAATGACAAGGAGTCAGGACAGACTAAGGAGCAGATTTCCCAGTGCCAATAAACAGAAGAGTGCTAGACTAGATGTCAAGACACAGGAGAGACCTAGTACCGAGCAAAAATCAGAAAATGGGCAGGAGCCCACTGTGGGGAAGAGAGCTCCTACCAAGCCAGGGTTGAGTGCTAGGCACCCGTCAGAGTCCCAATACTTAGGTGGAGAATTGGTCCTGGAGAGTAGGGAGGCATTCGGCAAGGACTAGAGGCAGCCCTGTCAAGGGGATGGGCTCCGTGAAAGAGGAAGTGAGCAGTCACCCGAAGCAGCGACTCCCACTTCACAGTTCGGCTTCACGGAGGCCCAGGTCCCAGTGGGCACCTGCTTGGGTGACTCCGATTTAGAACCTGAGTGCAGAGGAATCAGAGAATGATTTATTCCCCAACAGAAAAAAAAGGTTGAGAACAATGTCGAGTTTGATACACCATTCAAAGAATGGATTCTGGAGGGACAGGTTTCTGTTGCGAAGTTCCACTGTCAGCTTTCTTACCTAAAAAAACAGCAAGCATACCTTCTGCTCCCAGGGTTACTATCGACAACCATGCACTGACTCATCAAAACAACAGGCCCAAATGCAGCCGCAGAATCCTGTAAATCTGCGTAGGCAACATTGTAGAGACCGTCATAAGATTCTGGTTTTTTCAAGCAAGGAAATCTAAGACTTTCTGGAACCTTCCAAATCTGGAGTCTGAGATACCTACCAAGTGTGGCAAAAGGCCAAAGGGGCTTCTCTCAGCCTGGCCGCCCCTACCCATGCTTGGGAGAGCTGGGACTTGGGAGACGGGCCCTCCCCCACCCGCCCCCCAGTAATGGATTGGGTCAGGAGGTTTCTGGAAGACAGAGCCACTCCAGAATAGTTTCCAGGCGGAAGTCATTTGTCCCGTGCAAGTGAGTTGGACTTAAGTCTCTCCTCGATGAGGGAATCCCTTAATAGAATCCACAAGTTTTCTAGAACCAAGCAAAACCCTGGAGTAGAGGGATGCCAGAAAGGCCTCAAGGCTGCCTTCAGATCCTTGTAAGGAGCCTGAGACAGACCCTCCAGCAGGAGAATAAACCAGCTGGTCTCTAAGGCCTTTCTTAATTTAAATTCCTAGCACCTCAGGCTCTCTGGAAATCAGGAGCAGGAGACTAGGAAAGGACTCCTGTTCAGTGCCTTCTTTGGTCCCAAGACTATTAAATCAAAGTAGTTTATCAAATTCTAAGAGATGCTAATGAGTTTTAAAATCCCACGGTAATTTAAATGCACAAATACAAAACTCCCTCCCCAACTCCTACCCCAAGAGCAAGTTGAGGAATTCGCCTTTGTGACTTTCTAAATATCCTACAGATGCCCAAATGTGAAGTGGGAAATGACGAGCGAGTCCGTTAAGAGGAAGTGGCCACAGCAGTCGCCCCAGTGACTGAGGTGACTTTAAGCTGTGACCCTCTTTCACACACGGCTGCCCCCGAAACACCACAGCTATTGTGACCGTCCTGACAAACGAACACGCAGAGGTGAACACGGAGGACCGACACCCAGCACTCAAAGTCTCACTTTCTGTGCGGAAAGTACAGCTTTCCACGAACCTTTAACACGAGGCAAATGGCTTTCTCTCTAATTTGGAACAAATTCCTCCAGGTCACAGCTTCCATGTATGCCCACCACGTCTCTGGCAAATGAAGATAAGAGGACATCAAGTGATCTCATGCGGCCCGAGTTAAATGACGGTCCCCCCTCTTTTGCCTACCAAACTCTGACACAGCGTTCCAGATTCTGCTTAAATTTCCCCTCTTCGGTGACACCCTCCCAGCTTCCTCAAACCCTCTGCTTTGGACTGCCTAGCCTTTTGATTCCTATCTCCTTTCACATGCATCATGAAGTTTCTGTTTAAAGAAGGCATGCTCACACATTTTTGGTAGGAAGGTCAACTGGTAAAACCCTTTTTGGAGAGCGTTTTGGAAATGTCGATGAAAATGACAATGCTGATACAACGATCCCACCGCCAGGACTTTCTCTTGCAGAATTACTCCCACCCAAATAAGCAGCAAGGCAGCTGTAACTATCTCAATGTGGAAACAATCTAAATGTGCATTAATGTGGGTCTGATTAAACAGATACAATGGACTATCACGCCTTGTTCAAAAGAACGGGGGGTGGGGGGGGGGGCGCGGCCGCGCCTGGATGGCTCTGTCATTAAGTGTCTGCCTTCAGCTCAGGGCGTGATCCCGGCGTTCTGGGATCGAGCTCCACATCAGGCTCCTCCGCTGGGAGCCTGCTTCTTCCTCTCCCACTCCCCCTGCTTGTGTTCCCTCTCTCTCGCTGGCTGTCCCTGTCTCTGTCTCTGTCAAATAAATAAAAACTCTTAAAAAAAAAAAAAAGAACAGGGGGCGCTCTCTCTGTCCTATTATTCCAAATTTTTTTCCCCAAACTCCTTTAATATATTTGATTATCTTTTTCTTTGGCGGCTTTTTTGATTTTTTTTTTTTAACTTTATTTTTGCCAGAGAGAGAGAGAGAGAGCATACAAGCAGGACAGAGAGGCAGAGGGAGAAGCAGACTCCCTGCTGAACAGGAAGCCCGACGCAGGACTTGATCCCAGGATCCTGACATCATGACTTGAGCCGAAGGCAGACGCTTAACCGACTGAGCCACCCAGGTGCCCAGCTTTTTTGAAGTACTGACAAACTGACAGAAAATCTTGTTGTGATGACTCACATCAGCCCACTGAAAATTATTTCTCTGTCCATCTCCTTCCCTCCGTCTCTCTCTCTCGTGTATTTTGTCTCCCCTGAGCATTAAGCAATTGAGTAGAACTTTTGGCAATGGTTTTCACTGGACATGAGGTATGAGGTAAAGGGGATCAGAATACGCTACCTCACCGTTTGCCACTTGGAATTATTTTGAACTCAGGGCAACTGAGAAAAGGCAGACACAGAAGAACTCTCTGCCCTCACCTCATCTGCCTAAAAGCAGGACATAAATTACCCTTGTGAAGGAGTTCTGCCTCCATACAAGAAAGAGAACTTTTATTATCAGATGCAGATAGCACCTAAATGTGTCTGCATAAAGAAACCTTATTAAAATAACCCTTATCTTCAACCAGTTTTCCCATATATTTACCTTCCCACAATTTACTGCCCCTAGAAAACAATACCCTTCTTTCCTTTGTCTAATCACTTCTCCACAATATATCACCCTTTGTTAAAATGGCCCACAAGCTTCCAAATCTACCCCTTCTTTGGATTTTCACCTCTTTTCTGCATAGCCCCTGTGCAGGTAAAACTGAAAACATCAATTAAACTTGTATGCCTTTTCTTTCTGTTAATCTGATTTTTGTGTCAGCTTAATTTGCAGGACCCAGATACAGAACATAAGAGGGTAGAGGAAAGGTTTTCTCCTTCCCTTACACAAGTGTGTCAGCAAAGCTCACAGCACTAGTGACACTAGAGTCAAGCTGTGTGAATGGTGAAACACAAGAGGGAGGGGACCCCACTATTTCCAGAACTAGTACTGATGAATACTGCCTCCACCCTTTGGGGCTTTACAGTGAAGCTATAAGATGTACCCAACCATGGCCTACCCCACCTTCTTCCAGACAAAGACTTATTATGTATCAAGACTTTTTATTTATATGCCAGGAATATAAAGTTTAGCTGCTGCAAAGGTACAAGACAATAAAAGGTTATTCTACTCTCAAAAAGTGTCTAATAGTCTAATACAGATGCACTGAAAGAGGGGAGTTTTATAACACAATTGCAAATAATACAACTGCGTAAGTTAATAAAGGTGACAGCCCAACAAAAGCCGGTCCAATCTAATGGAATCTTTATAGATTTCTCCACCCAAAAAGCATTGCTTCCACTTGAAGCTTGTGTTCCATTCCCAGGTCAAACCAACCACTTCCTAGCTCTGGGACCTTAAGTGGTTTACTTAACCTCACTAAACCCTACTTCACCCATAAAATGGGGATATTAGGACCCACCTCACAGGGAAGTTGGAATAATTAAATGAGATGGAGCATATGAAGTGCTTCACACCGCACCCAACACTTAGGGCCAAATAAATGTTAACTATGACTATTATAATCATCATTATCATCATTCTGGAATTTTCAAAATGCTTCCCAAACCTTATTCTGCCACCAGGCATAAATGGAACATGAACTTTATGAAGGACACTATCCATGGGCACATTTCCAGCCAACCCCATACTCTCACATTTGACTAATTCATCTATTCGGAGGGGAAAAAAAATACACAAAAGCTCAGATCATTTTAGATGAAGCCTTTTATCCTCTCAACAATGTTATATAAGCAGCATATGGGTGACATCTTTGAAGTTTATAATGTTTTTACTGTAAATATAAAAGAACCCAAAATACTGACATTTGCTTCTTCAAAGTCCCACGAATTTATTTTCCTAAGACACATAAAATATTTATGCTGCTTTACTTCCACCACCAAAATCAATAAGCCATTTGAAAGAACTGGTCAAGGTCAGACAGACATCAGGCTTCCAACTACAGTGGAGGGTTATCAAACCGGCTTAGAATGAGATGATTCTAGTCCAAATCTCACTCAATATCCTTTGGCCCATCTTTACAGAATAAAGTCTCTTAAGAAAAAGTTTTTGTGAGAGCACAAGTTGTCGTTTACACTACAAGCTCGAAGACCATGAAACTGTAACACTTTTTTTAGCAGACTGAGCACCTTGGTGGCACACCTAACAATGAGAGGGGAAGAGTTTCAATGACAGACCTTGAGTGGCCGAAAGTGACCCTATAAAAAGACATCAGTAAGCAAGGAAAGGTCAAAATGTGACAACTGATTGCTCAAGCTGACTGTAGGCAACAGTACACCCACAGCAGGAAACAAGCCAATCAACAGCAAAACACTTAAAACTGAAACTGAGATGCCATTCTGAGGATAATTATTTGTATTTTCTTTTTTTAATGAAATGGATTTGAAGAAAAATAACCACCTGAGAAAAAACAGTGGTTATCGCTAGACAAGTAGTATATTTTTACATACTTTTTCTTTTTTTTTTTTAAGATTTTATTTATTTATTTGAAAGAGAGTGAGCAAGAGAGAGAGCAGGAGCAGGGGCAGAGGGAGAGGGAGAAGCAGACTCCCCACTGAGCAGGGAGCCCCATGTGGGGCTCGATCCCAGGACCCTGGGATCATGACCTGAGCTGAAGGCAGATGCTTAACCGACTGAGCCACCCAGGTGCCCCATGTGTTTTTTTCTTTATGTATTTTCTAAGTTTTCTATAATAAAAATATATATTGTGAGGTTTGGAGAAAAAAAGAAGTGGGAAAAATATGTTACTTTTATTTTTAATTTCAAGACTTTTCCTAACAAAATGGGTAGGATCAGCCATCCGATTACAGATATGGGTCAATTTAAGATATTATCTACAGATACCTAAATCTGCCCCATCAGACTCATGGACTTTCATAAGCCAAGACTTTGTCAATACTTTCATGGACAAGACTTTATTTTATTGCTCCTGGGAACCCCTACGTCTAGCACAAGGCCTAAAATATTAGCTGCATATATTAAGAATATTTAGCAAATGAATTTTGGATGTGGCTACAAACCCAAAGTCTGGTATAACCTCAGGAAGGTGCAAAAAAAAACAGTCTCTTTATGGGATAGATGCCAACCATCCCACCAGATACATTACTCACATTATAGTTTAATGTCCCTTGCTACTCAAATCTTCCATTAAGTCCTCGTCCTCCCTCACTTAGCTCCCCTCCCTTCAGCACTGCCTGTGGTATTGAACCATGCTATTTTGTAGGGGTCTTGCTCTTCAAGAAGCTAGAGGGACCACCACTATGATGTCCCCCTTGTGTTTCTTATAGAGATGTGCAGTCCACTCCAACACTTTGAGGGAACCCATGGGAAGTTTATTTCAGATCTCAGTGCCATTAAAATAACTCTTCTCTGAGAAAGTAACACATTTTATTCTTATGAAGAGTAGGAATCTTATAACTGATCCTTTATCTTTATTTTTTTCTAAAGATTTTATTTATTTACTTGACAGAGAGCGAGACAACCAGCGAGAGAGGGAACACAAGCAGGGGGAGTGGGAGAGAAAGAAGCAGGCTCCCACCAGAGCAGGGAGCCTGATGTGGGGCTCGATCCCAAGACTCTGGTATCACGCCCTGAGCCGAAGGCAGACGCTTAATGACTGAGCCACCCAGGCACCCCTGATCCTTTATCTTTACGCTGGAAACCAAGAGCCAAAACTATAGCCACCCTTTAGAAACTTGGCAGACCTTAGGACATGCGTGTCTGTAAGCTAACCTTTCCTCTGGTTGCCTCTTACTCTTCCCTCCCTCTATATGGCTCTTTTCCTTTCCTTTTCCTTCCTTCCTTCCTCCTTCCTTTTCTTTCTTTCTTTCTTTCTTTCTTTCTTTCTTTCTTTCTTTCTTCTTTCTTTCTTTCTTTCTTTCTTTCTTTCTTTCTTTCTTTCTTCTCTCTCTCTCTCTCTCTCACATCTGGGATGAGGCCCGGTATAAACAAACTAAAAAACCAAAAATTAAATACACCCCCTACCCCCAAGTCCAAGCTGCTTCAGATATTTTTCACCCATGTATCTTGCCTGCAGGGCAAGAAAGTAAAGCTCACTCTCCTCACTGCTACCAACCAGGGGGTGACCTTTATGTGCATCTGTGACCGAAGATCTGACCGAGGACTAGAGGCACTTTCCTTTCCACTGCCACCCACCAGCTCTAAAATACACAGGACCACGCATGTGAATGCTGCACGGTGACAGAAGGCAGAACAGCATTACGACAAGGAACGCAGATTCTTAAATCACACTGCTTGGGTGCTAATCCTGCCTGCTCCGCCCTACCTGGCTGCTAACCTTGGGCAAGTGACTTAACCTTTCTGTGCCTTGCCTTAATTTCCCAGCCTGTGCAATGGGAACAATAATGGTACTGACCTCACAGGGTTGTGGTGAGGAGTAAATGAGTTAATACATGTAAAGGGATTACATCAGTGCCGGGCACACAGTAAATGTGGACCAGTACTATAATAAGACAGTTTTGTTTTCAATTAAGCCAGGCCACCCAGTGTTTCAAGTCACACTGAAAGTAATATTTCTCATTGTAAATTCGTCGACTAACAAACCAATTTCTATGGTGACCTTGAGTTTGGATCTCATTCACAGATCTGTGTGGAGTCAAAGCTGTCTCTAAAATGGCAGACATTTTCAACCCTTTGCTTTCTGATTTGCTGAAGAGGAGAAAACAGCGCTGTCCAACCACAAAAATGGTTTCTGGGAGTGTATCCCCAACTGGTAACAGTATGATCCTTCAACCAAACCGGTGTACGCACGAGTACTCATGTACACACTTCCACATCACAGTCAATACCCCTCCAGCTGCAGCACAGAATTCACTTAAAGTCTCCAGAGACGAAAAACCTCTCGAACAACTAACTTCTCAGGACATTCTTTAAAATAAAGTACTTTGTTTAGCCATCAAAGAACAACTCTGCTTTGTTGGATGCTTGAGGTCCTGATTTACATCTGAATTCAGGAAGCAGCTACCTCCTACACGTGCACTTAAAATGCAAACTCCTCCTGAGATTTCACTTATAAAGAAGCACAGAGCCCACTACTAGCCACACCCCATCTTTGCTCACAGCAAAGCCAAAGTCCCAGCAACTTCCCTCACACCCAGCCCACCAAAAAAATGTTAAGTCCTCAGTGAATGACTGTCATATATAAGAGGATGTACATAATTTTCATATAAAATGACTTGAAACCGCCACTGTATGATGGCGAAGAAAGAAAACTAGATAATCATGAAAGGTGTAGTGCCTGCAACCAAGGTTACTTCTAAATTTGATGTAAATGGATACAGTTCAGGTCGTGCTATACTGAAGTTACAGGAGATTGGAAGAAAACGCCCCGGAGTGTATCAGAGCCATTTATCTTCCACTTCCTACGTTTCCCGTAATTACTCACTAAATGAACGCACGAGTTTGTTACAGTATTGAATGGAAATACGTCAGTCCCTTTTACATTCTCGTGTCTCCCTATGGCAGAAAATATGCTAAGAATAGAATTAAAAATGAACACACTGTCGGCCAAGAACAGCGCTTTGAGGGATTCAGAAATCTCACCCTCTCCAGTTTAGCTCGGCAAATTCACTGGGGGAAGCGGAGGCAAAGGACTTGTGCTGCATAATAAAGTGACACTCCCGAAGAGCAACAGCCGAGATAACTCTGCCGCAGCCTAGATTTTTCTCCCCGCGAGCTCGCTTACAGTTTTATAAATGTTTTCCCCAAGATCCCGAGGGCAATTTCAAACGCGGCTCCTCTCAAAAGTCCCAAAGGAGACTCGCTCACCCACCCCACCCTGCAAACAGCGCACTTCCCGTTCGCTCTGGCCGGTCAAGAACTCTAACTTGACACTGACACACACCGAAAAAAAAAAAAAGAGGAAGTGGCCAAAAGACCATTTCAAGGCATATAGATATATATATTTCTCCCCTAAAGGGGTCAATATCCCTTGTCTTCCAGTCAAGCTTCAATGGGACGTAGCCATCACAGCCACTAGAAAGTTGCAGCGAATGACTATATTGCAAAATCGAGGGCGACTCCCCTTTAAAGATAAAATTTTTAAAAAATCCTCGAAATCCTCTTGCTATCCAAAAAGATCCCTCCCTGCAGCGAACGCAACAAAGCGACCCATCCTGGCGGGTCGGCTCCCGAAAGCGAAGCTCCAGGCCGGGTACGTGCGTGGTCTGCCCTGCCAAGTGGCAGAGGAAGCGCAGGGCACCAAGGCGGCCAGGGGACTCGGCGAGCACCTCCCTTACCTGGTTTGACCGGTTTGGGTGGCGGCTTCGACATCGCGCTTCCTGGAGCGGCTGAGCCTCAAGACCACGCAGGAAAACCCAACCGAACGCCCCGCCAGCCGACACTCGGAGGGGGGGGCCCAAAGTTTCTTTTTGCCGGGTTCACAGCCGCGCGTCTTCAAGGACCTGCGCCCACCCTTGACTGTCGGACGAGCGGACGCAGGCAGAGCCGCTCGGCGCAATACCCCGCCCCGCCCCGCGGCCGCCAGAGCCTCCCGAGCGCGCAGCCGGGCGACGAGGAAGTGGCCGCAGTCTCGCCGAGCGCTAATTGGCTCCTGGGCTGGCAGCTTCGGCGCGGCGGGAGCGCGGGCGGCGCGCACGGCGGCGCGCGCGGCGGCGGCGGCGGAACCGGCCGGAGCCGAGGGAGGGCGCCGCAAGCTCGCGCCGGGGCAGGCCCGGCCGCGCGCGCCCCTGACGAGAGATGGCCGGACCCCGCGGGGGCGCGCGCGCGCGGGGCCACGGTCGCCGGAGCCCCGCCCCGCCTCGCCCCGCCCCACCGGGGCTGGAGCTTGCACGGCGTCCGGCCCGGGCGGGACCGATCCCTGGGTTGGCGTCCTCTACCTGGGCCGCCTCCGCCGGGATAGGGGCGCGGAGGGAGGGGCTGTGAGCCTCTAGGCTAGCGAGCTTCGGGGGTTGCGGCGGGTCAGCGATAGGCGCACGTTCGGCCAGCGCTTCTGCCGCTTTGCTCGGGAGGGCTCGAACTGGCGCCCGGTGAGTACCTGCGCGACCCGGCCGCGCTGCGCAGCCCCCCGAGGCCTGGAGGTGCTCCCGAGGTGTGGCTGCGCTGGAGCCTGAACCTGGTTGCGTCTTGCAAGCCTTGTGCGGACTCTTGCCGCCCTAAGCGGGCTGATAGCTGGCCTGCCAAGGAGTGTGTGTACGTGGCGGCGTGTTGCTTCAACGCCCCGTAATGATCCTTAAAATGGGAGACTACCTGCAAGAGATGGGTTGTGGAGAGAAGTCACCAGGGTTGGGGTCAGGTCTTGATCCCTGCGGGAGGAGGCAGGCTTTTATTCCACCAGTATTAGGGTGGTCTAACTACGACCCGCCTGCCACCTGTTAATTGTACGGCCTGCTAACTCAGGATGGCTTTGTACCATTTTAAATGGTTGAAAAGATATCAAAAGATTTTTGTGGCACGTGGAAATGATAAGAAATTCAAATTTCGGTGTCCATCAGGTTTTGTTAGAGCACAGCCACGCTCATTGGCTTTTGTGCTGCCTGTAGCCCCTTTCTCTTCCGAACAGCAGAGCTGAGCTGCTGCCCTCAAAGCCTAAAACACTGACTATCTGGCATTTCGCGGAGTTATGTCGACCCCTGACCTAGCAGATCGAATCTCCAGGGGGAGGCGAGGGCCGGAGCAGACAAGAAATGCAGCGTGCATTCAGTTCGAAATAGCACAGTGTTATAGATCAGCTGTGTGTTTGAGGGAAGAAAAATTGAAGAAACTTTACCTGAGAGTCTATCTAAAATGAAGCTGGAAAGTTTTTGTTCGGGGGTCAGTGAAAGATAAAAGTGATTCCATAGGAAAGGGGCACGGGTTGAGGTATTCAGAAATTCTAACCGTGGGAGATTTCTGTTTACTAAAAGGGGGCAAAGTTTAAACAATAGTAGGAAAAGGCTTCCCTGTTGTGTGGAAGAAGATAATCAAAATATTTGTTGAATAAAGCAAATGAGTGAGAAGTCCTGAAACATTTCACTGGTTTAAAAATATCAGACTGCTCTTTAGATGCATTGAAAAGCCCAAAAATTGGTTAGCATGTTGTCATCCGTTTGTATGAGAGCTGCTGTCTTCCTTATAATCTGCTGATTTCTGCACAGCTGATTTCTGCACATACCACCTCTGACCGTTTTGCAGTTTAGAGTCCAAAATGTACCATGCTTAGCAGTGGAATCCACATAATAACCACATACAAGTAATGAAAAAAGGACTCAACAACCTATCTTACTTAGGGTAAAAAAAAAGAAATTAAAATGTTCATTTGGGATTTGCCCTTGGCGATCTTAGTGTGTTCTCCTTCCCCTATGCAAAGAACTTTGCTGTTGAGGAAAGCTTTGCACTTATTGGGAGAATAAAGTACATAAATATCCCACGAGATTGGCGGGGGTATATATTCCAAGTTATCAGATGCCCCAGATTGATGAGACTGCAAAGTCCAAATGGTCGTCTCTCCGGAGACATCCAGTGATTGAAGTTTGTAGTTGATCAAGCTTGTCTTTGCCTCAATGAAGTCTGCTTGTGTATATTTGGAGTCGGGCAACTCTTGGTAGCGAATTTTTAAGTGTGATTTTTAAATAGTTCTTCAAGGGGCCAAGAAGAGATGTAATAACACAAAGCGGTCTGCAGGTAGACAATTCCAGCCCCGAATTTGGAGTTCACCTGGTGCTGCCCTGTGCATCCAAGGAGGTTTTTGGAATAAATGACTTCTGGGATTGCTAGGCCCACCCTCACCCCAGCACCCGTCTTGCTTGGGCTTTTCCCAGTTCCCCACCCCTCCCACCACGTTGTCACCCATTCAGGGCTAATAGACTGCCCAACATTTACCCAAACATTGTCTTGGGTAATAGCTCTCTATTAGCTAACTAATAGAGAACCGAGGGTTCCTGTTTTGGTAAAAACTTGCATTTGACTGTGGGAATTCCCTCCTGAACCCAAGCAATTTTATAACTAGGTTCTTGACTCTCCCTCGCTCTTTGTTTCGGAATTGCTAGTTTCCACCCAAATAACGCCTCAAGCATCTTTCCAGTGCCACAGCCACACTCTTTGTTAGTTGCGTGCTATGTAATTGATACAATATCCTCCCGTGTCTGCACAGATGTGGCATGAAGCAGGAGGACCCTTAGTCCTTGCCATTCAGTGTGCTCAGCCATCAATAATCCATCAATAAAAATGGCACCCATTATACATGAGAGCCTTGCAGTTCAGCCAGCACACGTGCAGCATCCTTTCTTTGCCCTTGGTAATAAAGTGCTTTTTAACAGTTGGAAAGAAGAAAAAAATTAACTTGCTAGGACACAGGTCTGGAATAGGAACTGGGAGGGCCTCCGGCTCAGGGGCTACTCATCCCAGCGGCCCACCCCAGCTTAGGTCCCCGATCACCCAACCACAGCAGCGTTGGGTCAGGCAACCCTCAGGAACCACTATTCTGAGGTTCCCTCCAGCTGAGCTTCACCTTTTCACATAAAGAGGTGAAAATGGTTCATTTGAATATCCATAGGACTGCTTTACTGAACCTCAGGGGGCCCTGTGTGAAACTGCCCTCCACCCCCAGATCCGGGGTGAACAAACAATGGCCTGTAACCTGGCCCTCAGCCTGAACGTTTGCCGTCCGTTTTCTGATTGAGAACACGAACTCTGAAATCCAGTAAGAGAAATATTAACCCAATAAGAAAGGAATTCCATTCTTCGCTTTAGTAGACGTCTATTACAACAACAACAAAATTGTACCCAATTATTAGGTTTTGACTTTCGTCAAAAACATTGTGGAAATTTGTTTTCTCTCTTGTTACATAAGTACCTACGTAATAACTTTCAGTTTGCCTCTGGGCTCACAAAACCTCGAGTATTTACTACCTGGCCCTTTTCTGAAAAAGTTTGTCTGTCCTGGACTTAAGTTTTTGAGTGAGCCCCTTAAAGGGATTTAACTTCGTTTTGCCTCTGGCCCGCAGTGATGTTTTCCCCATTTCAGAAAGGGAAAGAGGCGAGCTCTGTGGGGTTCCCTGGCGTTGGGGAAATAAATGGGTCATCTCCAGGTGATTGAATCTTGAAACTCTGAGTTTCAGAGCTATGAGACTCTGCAGTGTGTGTTCTCTGAGACTTTGGCCTATTGAGCGCACACCCATTGGCCATTGGATTTAGCCATAGAGTCGAGCAGAGAAAAGCTGGTACCTTGTAAAGGTCTCCTACCAAGTGTGGCTAATCCAGGAGTAGGGGTTACCCAGAGATCATGGTCATCTTTCCCCCTCAGCGGGCCCTCCTAATTTAGGACTCTTTCTTTTAGCCTTTTAGTCTTTCTTTAGACATCTCCGTGATAAGCATTCGCTTTGTTTTGTTTTGTGTTTTTAATTTTAGGAAATTTAGGAAGACGTGATTTTCAGAGCTAATTATGAAAACATTTGTCATTGGAATCAGTGGGTGAGTAATTTTGCTGCAAACAGCTGGTGGAGATACTGAGGATGTCCAGAGGGTGGTTTCCTGTAGATGTGGTGGGGGATGGTGGAGTCAGGATCCCTGAGTCCTGAAGAAGAGAGCAGGCCACTGGCAAATATATATAGCGCTGTCCGTATAAATGGCAACAGGAGGTGGGAGAGTCTCCTCTAAACAGAGAAACGGGACCATCAGTAAGCAAAATCTGCCTGCTTTACCATTTCTTTTCTGGAGTTGACACCAGGCACCTTTTCTCCATATTATCCTGATGTGCTGATTGCCCTGGCATAATTATTAGTTGCATGCCCCCCTCTCTCTCAAAAGTGCCCTAAATTATAGGGTCACCCTCCCTGTGGTACCCGAGGTATGCATGCAAATAAGACACCAACAACAGCTCCAGGGGACGGTGTTTGTTTTGGTACTATGTTGTGTTCATCTTTCTTCTGAATACATTCACACTAGGTGTGGTCCAGTGAATGAAATATCTGAGTCTGTTAAGATTAAACGTTTGTGATTTGGGGGAGATCACTGTATTGTTGTATTATGTTACTATAGTAAGTAATCAGAGGTACAAGGGAATGAATCCAGTGTCAGAACTCTGCCTCGTCTTGCTCCCGTCTAACCAGAACCAAAGTTCCATTTTTCTCTGCATTGTTTCTCTTGGTCATGCCTTGCCTTCTGCATTCACTGCCACCATCCTAAATCGGGCCCTCATTCCCTAATCCCAGCCTCCCCCTCTTAACCTTTCCTAGATACATCTTCACCAGTTGTATCTTCTCGCAGAAATGTTTAATTATTCTCTCACCTCGTGAACAATAGGCAGTGGTTTCCAGTTATCTAGAGCAAAATCTGAATATCCGGGTGTATGAAGACCATCCATAAATAGTAAAAGAAATGTACTAGCTTCAGGGCATGTAGGCTGTAGGGAAGGTTTGATACAGGAGCTCAGCGATATCACCGAAGACTCCGTTTCTTTCCATCTCTTCCTGGTGTCTTCCTCCATTTCGATTCATCCTAGAGTTGGCTGCACTTTGGGGGGCACAAGGGGATACCAGCAGGTCCTGTGCCCTGCTCTGGAGTTGACAGTGGGGTTAGTCCAAACCAGACCTCAGAAATGGGTAGAACCTGGGGAGGCAGTTACCAGGTCAGCTCTAGTATCCAAACCAACTTTCATTCTGCGTATGTAGGAATAACATTCCCTTCTCCTCCATGTTCCAGGTGTAGACACCTGCCTCACGCTTTCTTGCCCCGTGTGTGAGGGGCCACCCACACCTCCCTAAGAAAGCCTCCCCTTCACTGTCTCTTCCTGGAAGAGGGCCAGGATTTCATTTTAGTGCTGCTTCTGGGAAGCACCTGCCACACTCAGCCGCAGTAACCTCTGTTCCTCCCTTTTTGTCTTCCTCCAGACTCAGTGTTGTATCTTCCTTGTATACTTACCACTTGCTATGCTGTGATGTGATCATTCAGTTAAGACGTTAAGGAATAGCAGGGATTCCAAAGGATTCCAGGGTCGTTCAAGATCCTCCTAAAAATGGAATGCATGTGTGAAGATGTTTATTTTTCTGGGGAAAGGGCATATAATCTTTATCAGATTCTCACAGAATTCTGTGATGTTAAAAAATAAAAGTTTCATGGGCCTTGGGGGGAAAAAAAGCTCCATGGGCTTTGGAGTTAGACTTTGTATCCCATCCTCAGTACTTGCTAGTTGTTACCTTGGGCAAGTAGTATAAGGATATAGTCTTTCAGTCCTTAGTTTGCTCAACTGTAAAATGGTAATATTAATATCTACCTCCTACAGAATGGATTTGCCTCTTAAGTACCTGCAGTTATCCTTTTTAACTTCTCCTTGGCCCACTGTCATGTTCCAAATACACTCTTTCCTCCTGTCTCTTGGTGTGTAAAAAACAAATCGACCAGGACTTTTGCCTTTATTAGGGTGTTGTGAACGAAGAAGGAAGTGGCCCCAAGTAGTTACTCGTTTTCTTTCCTAAGATAAAGCGTGCACGTGTCTGGGCACTCTTGCCCTGAGGCTGGAGGGCCCATGAGGGTGGTCCTGAGCTTGGTGGTGCATGGTGGTTATGAGCTGCTGAAAGAGAAGAGTTAGCCTTAAGGTGTCACCTGACCGGGATTCCAAGTATAGATGCTAGGCTTGAACTTGTGCCGTTCTGACTTGTAAAATTCTTGTTAAACTCCTCTCCCATGACTCTGAACTGTACTGCCTTCTGTCTGGTCTGTCTCTTCCAAGTCTACGGCACTGGAGTGCTTGCTTCTCATTGTCTCCAGCTAAGTCAGTGAGAAGGGATCTAAATACGGGTGGTTTGACTGTATCATCTGAAAGAGATAAGTCCAGAAAATGACATATTTGTTGCTCATACTAGAATAAAGTTAGCTCATACTGGGGCGCCTGGGTGGTTCAGTCGTTAAGCGTCTGCCTTCGGCTCAGGGCGTCATCCCAGGGCTCCAGGATCGAGCCCCACATCGGGCTCCCTGCTCCGCTGGAAGCCTGCTTCTTCCTCTCCTGCACCCACTGCTTGTGTTCCCTCTCTCGCTGGCCGTCTCTATGTCAACTAAATAAAATCTTTAAAAATAAATAAATAAATAAATAAAGTTAGCTCATACTATAATAAAGTTAGCCCTGTTTACTCTCTCTTTTTAAACCAAAGTTCAGTATCTGAGCTATGGAAACTCAGTATGGATTACAGACATTTTTGTTAAAAGGGAGAAATTTTATTTTCTCAAGGCAAAGGGTAATACCCACCCACTTCCCTGTCTTTTCTTTAAAAAAAAAAAAAAAAAAAAAGGATAGATTTATTTATTTGTGGGGGGGGGGGAGCGGAGAGCTTGAGCAGGGGAAGGAGCAAAGGGAGAAGGAGAAGGAGGAAGCAGATTCCCAGCTGAGCCGACCTTCCTGTGGGATCCCACGACCCTGAGATCAGGACTTGAGCCAGAATCAAGGGTTAGACACTAAACCAACTGAGTCACTCAGGCACTTCTGTCTTTTCAAGGAGATCGCCCGTATCCTACTCAATTGTGTATTCTAAGTTTAAATGCAAAAAACTTTACAGGGCGCCCCGGTAGCTCAGTCAGTTAAGCGGCCACCTTCATCTCAGGTCATGATCTCAGGGTCCTGGGATTGAACCTGCATGGGGCTCCCTGCTCAGCGGGGAGTCTGCTTCTCCCTCTCCCTCTTCCCTTCCCCACCTCAATCCACGTGTGCTCACTCTCTCTTTCTCTCAGATAAATAAATAAAATCTTTAAAAAATTAATGAAAAAAGTTTTGAATCAAGTTCCTTGTACTTCGTAGGTATAAGGTATTTAGGTAATAATTGAATTACAGCCAGTAAACAATTTTGATGAATGAATATTAGTTTCTTTTCTAGATTATAAATACATTGCAGTCTATCATCTGGGACTGAACACAGGTTCTTGCAGATAAACATGCAGTTATGAGTTTGTGCCGTGAACATTTGGTGGTATGATGAAGTCTTGATTTAGAGTAATGGTTTCAAATGCACAAAATAAAATACAGGAATACAAAGGAAACCAGTTATGTTGAAATAAAGTTATAAAAATATTTTAGACAAATTGTTGCTTTGTGATAGATACACTTCTTCGTTAACTTATTGAATAACAGTGTCCAGGGGTGGGTTTAAAAACTGCCATCAATTTGAAATAAGAATGAATATCAATCATGCGTCAAGATATCTGCCCCACCTGCACCATGGTATGAAAGTATCTATGATTTCTAGTGGTGACAAAGCCACAGGTACTATTAATACTACTGATGTTTGTTACTTATATTTGTAATTAAAGGAAAAGCTCTGACTGAATGACTCCGCGTAGAAGCACCTGTCATGTGCTGTGCGTGATGCTAGACGCGGGAAAACTAGATACACAGAGCAATTAGTCAAGATCCCCGTTCTTCCCAACATCACAGTCCAGCCAGGTGGGACAAGTAACTGACTCTCTGTGACAGGCTTCAGGGGGCCTCCAATTTGGCCCAAAGTGGAGAGAGATGAAGGAGAAAGGGGGCATCACAGCGGAGATGTGAATGCGTAATCCATGGCTTGTCATAAGCCAGTCCTCCATTTTTCTCCACGGGGCACTGAAACAAAGTCACAGCGGCCACGTGCAAATGGACGTACTTGCACGAAAATGTGCTACTCGTATTTTCAGTGTTGCATATGATCCTTGAGAATGTTTCAGTGTAGACAAAACATTCTTTGCTTCCCACACAGTAGCTGTAATTTTAAACCTTAGTATTACCCAGTTTACTTGCCCAGTGCTTAGTGACCTTCCTCCTCCATCCTTTCCGGTTTATTTCTCCTCATTGATTACAGTAGATCTACTTAGGCCTATGGTATTACCAACATATCTATGAAAGAAATAATTCCGTCTTAGGTATTAACATATTGTTTTTAAATATCCTTTTTCTAAGATCACTTTAAAATGTTTTATATTTTTAAAAAATTTTAAAAATAAATGTTTTACATTTACATTTTACATTTACAGTGTAAATTGACATTTACAGTGCATCTTCCTTCTTGGTATGCTCAATTTTTTTTCTTTTCCTTTTTCTGTTCAGGGTGACAAATGGCGGGAAGACAACGCTAGCTAAGAATTTGCAGAAACACCTTCCAAACTGCAGTGTCATATCTCAGGATGATTTCTTTAAGGTATCTATAAAAACACCTTGGATAATTCATTTAACACAACAAAGTTCTAGTAGCAAAGTTGATGAAATTACATCCAAAAAGCCTCTGCTGAGGGATAAGAGTTTTTGTAGTCAAGATAGGCTCCATGCAGTAATGTCCCTTATCCACTAGATGGCATTACTTATTGGCGTGGCTCTGATTTTATTTCTCCTCGTCATCCGAAGCATTTAGTAAATTTATCGCCTTTCTTCATTCTATAATTGTATCATTTCTGCACTGGACAGTTTTGATGGGTGCTTTGTTCTTTTTTGCAGCCAAAGTCGGAGATAGAAATAGATACAAATGGATTTCTGCAGTATGACGGTAAGTAGATGAGTTTGTGACACATTTGCTAATGTTCATTTTCTTTTTCAAACCCGAATACCTTTTCTGTCTATGAAGACAGTCTCAAAAATGTGCTTAAATATATTGCTGTACTTTACACATACTTTTGTAAAGGTTTCTGATTTATGTCCAACTATTTAAATAAATGAAACCTTTTCCCCAACTTTATATTTAAGACTGAAAACATTGGAACAATATAGATTTTTCTTCTAAGGCAAGAGCGAGGTAGGTTTGCTGGTACTCTTCTCATCCCTGTCTGGGGTGCACATAACTAAGGATACTTCCCTCACCCCCTCCCTGCCATCTCGCCTGAAGCAAACTCTAAGCTCATCCTCGGAGCTTCCCTTCCCAGTGACCAAGGTGCACTGAGCAGCTGGTTTCTTCTTTCCACTGCTCATAAAGGTTAGTGAATATTTTTGAGATGGATTCATCTCGCTCCCTTGCCCAATCTAACACTGAAGCCAAAGGATTATAAAAGTCCATCAGAAAATATTTATTTTCCTATAGAGAATATCATGCTAATAAACTATTTTTAATGGTCTTATCAACTTTTATGATGAACAAGATGACCACTGAGTATTTATGCAAACTGGCAACAGAAACAGCTCTCTTAAAAAGACATAAACTACATTCTTTATTTTTAACTTTGACGACCTTAGAGGAAAAATGTTGTGTAATCAGTTCTTACAGACACTTGATAGTTTTAAGAGAAGCAAAATCCTTGACTCACTGCCTGTTCTTGTGTCTTGAGCTCCAGCCAGGATTTTTTTTCCTTTTGTCCCCTCCTCTAATGGTTAGTGAGGAAGATTATTACGGAGTAAGCATTAAACAAGGAAAAACCGTTTTCAACAATTGACAAAGAATTATTCCTAATTCAAATGAGTTCTTATAAACTAATAAGAAAAACACTAATATTCCAATTGAAAAATGTCCAAGAATATAAATAAGCTATTCATAGAAGCAAAAGGTTATTTGATTAATAACTATACAATAAAAAGTCAATCTCAGAAGTAGTCAGAGTTGTAAATTACTTTTTTTTCCCACTTACCTAGTAAACAGATTTTTAAAGCAATAATTACCTAATGATGGCACAGTTATCTAATTATCTAATGATGGCTCAGTAAAACAAAAACTCTCTTAGATGGGAATATTAATTGATCTCACCCTTCTGGAAGGGAGATTGATATGTCCCAAAGACTTTAAAATATTCATGCTACGTGTCAAGTGTCCCACTTCCAGGAATCTATCTTAGGGAAAAGTCTGAAATTTTTAGGTAAGTGTACAAATTTAAAATAAATCACGGTAATGCTGAAATCTTTATGATAACCACCAAAAGAATAATTTAAAGATATATAGCTATCAAGTTTATAAATAGATGGAATCATTAAAATGTAGTTGATAAATACAAAATAAGTCAAATAAAAAACAGAGAACTTAAGTCAAAAGATGATAGAAAAATAGAAAATGAGAATAAAATGATAGATTTAAGCCAAATATATCAGTAGCTATGTTAAGTTAAATGAACTAAAATACCCCAAAGATTGTCAAGCTTGTTTGAAAAAAAAAGAAGAAAGAAAGGAAAGCCCAACTATAAGCACCTTACAAGAGCTATATTTAAATATTAGGACAAAGAAAAGTAGACAAGGCTAGAAAAAGATCTGCCATGTGAACATCTACGAAAAGAAATCTGGTGTAACTACTAATATCAGACAAAGGAAACACAAAGAGTATCACTAGAGATACTGTTACTAGAGATGAATAGAAATAAATGGGTCAATTCAACAGGAAGATAAACAATCTAATAATTATATGCACCTAATAACATAACCTCAAAATACATTAAGCAAAAACTGACAAAACTAAGTGGGGAAATACACAAATCTATAATTATTATGGGAGATTTTTTAATACAACTTCTTCAGTAATTAATGGAAAAAGCAGACAAAAGTTATAAGGGTATAACAGATTCAAACAACACAATTAACAAACTTAACCAAACTGACATATATAGAAGGTGTAGCCAATCACAGCAGAATACACATTTTTGTTTTCTTAATACAGGGAACATTAACTAAAATGGAGGGTATATGCAAGGGCATGGAGCAAGTCCGAGTATGTTTCAGTAGATTGAAGTAATATAGAGATATCCTCTAATCACAGAGAACTGAATTAGAAATCAGTAACAAAAGAGTAAGTGGAAAACTCCTAAGTGTTTGTAAATTTTTTTCTGGAAAAATTTAAGCATATACAAAAGTAGGCAGAAAAGTGTAATGAGCTCTCATGAATTCATCATCCAGCTTTTAAAATGATGCAGTCTTGACCATATAGTTCATCTATGCCCTTACCCACTTTCTCTTTCTATATTTTTAGAAGTAAATTCCATATGTCATCATGTTTCATCTGAAGCAGAGCACTTCTATATATCCTGTGGGTTAAAGAATAAATCACAGTGAAAATTAGAAGACACTTTTAACTGAACGATAATGAAAATATCTTAAAACTAATGGTATTTCTGGTTCCAGCTAAAATGGATTGGCCCCATTCCTTGCTCTTTCTCCCTCTTAAAATTGAAAATCTTAGATCGAACACAACAAACAAAGGAAGACTCAAAGATAAAAAGAAGAGAACAGACTGGCTAGGGCCTTTGGGACTTGAGGAATTACGTCACTGTGATTCTCTGGGTTTTCTTCTTACCTGTCATATATTCAGGAAGGGGTGCTTGAGGGGTGTGCAACGTGGTATCATTAATAGGTACAGACAGAAAAGTCCCAAGAAACCTGTTCCCTGTAGTTAAAATGTAAAAATGTTACCTATTTGATATGATCTCACTGATACATGGAATTTAAGAAATAAGGCAGAGGATCATAGGGGAAAAGAGGAAGAAATGAACCAAGATGAGACCAGAGAGGGAGACAAACCATAAGAGATTCTTAATCATAGGAAACAAACTGAGGGTTGCTGGAGGGGAGGGGTGGAAAGATGGGGTAACTGACGGATAGACACTGGGGAGGGTATGTGTTGTAATGAGCACAGGGTATTATGTAAGACTGATGAAGCACAGACCTGTACCTCTGAAACAAATAATACATTGTAGGTTAATTAATTGAATTTAAATTTTAACAAACTCACTAGAGGGGCTCAAAAGCAGAATAAATATGACAGAGGAAAGAATCTGTGAATTTGAGGACAGAACAATAGAAATTACTCTTTCTAAACAACAGAGAGGAAATAGACTGAAAAGAAATTAACAGAAATATGGGGCAATAACAAAAGCTCCAGAATTCACATCATTGGAGTCTCAGAAGGACAGGAGAAAAAGTGTGGTGTTAAAAAAGTAGTAAATATGTAAAACATTGCAAACTTGGCATAAGATATAAACCTACAAATTCAAGAATCTGACTGATCCCCAAACAGATTAAACAAGAAAAAAGAGAAGGTACAGATTACAAATATCAAATACAAAAACGTAATACCACTACAGATCCTACAGAAATTAAAAAAATAAGAGCATATTATGAACAATCTGCGAGTAAATTAGAAAACTTAAATGAAATTGACAATTTCCCTGAAAATTGCAACTTACAAAACTAACACCAGAACAAAGAGAAAATCCTAATAATCCTATGTCTAGTGAATAAATTAATCCATAATTTATAAAGCTTCCACTAAAAAGCCTCTAAGTCCAGATGGCGCAATTCAGTGGTTCTGGAGTCGGGCTCAGAAATTGTAATTCTTCCTGGTAAATTCACAGGTCATACTAAGGCTGCAGGCCTAGGTCCTACACTTTGAGAATCAGTGTTCTGGAATAATTTTCTAGAATTATAATTGTAAGCTCCAAAAGTATGCACATTTTAGAGTTTAAAAAGGACATATTTGTGTCCTTTAAAAAATTTTTAATGATTTTTCCCTTATTTACTTGTAAGAGCCCTTTATATATTAAACATATTAGCTCTTGGGGCGCCTGGGTGGCTTAGCTGGGTAAGCGGCTGACTCTTGGTTTCGGCTCAGTTCGTGATCTCACAGTCTTGGGATCGAGCCCCACGTCGGGCTACGTGCTCAGTGCTGAGTCGGCTTCAGATTCTTTCTCCCTTCCCCTCTGCCCCTCCTGCTTGCGCTCTCTCGTTCTCTCTCTCAAGTAAATAAATAAAATCTTAAGAAAAAAAAAGAAGGTACGTATTTTAGCTCTTGGCGAAACACATTGCACATATTTTCCCCAGTATGTCATTTATCTTTCTAACTAGTTTATAGATATTTTGTCATCCAAAAATGTTAAACTTTTGTACAGTAAGGAGGGAATAGACCTTATAAATAAAGCAATATTAGCCATGAGTTTATGATTGCCAAAGCTGGTAATGGGGACATGGGAATTCATTGTATTCTACTGTCTACATTTATATATATTTGAAATTTTCCGTATTAGAAATGTTTCAGACATACCAATTTGTCAATAATAGAGATTATATTTGTCTAAAATATTTATTCGGTATTTTGAAGGGTAAATAAAATAGCGTTATTCTATATCTCTTTAATACAGAGCCCTGGATATACACATCATAAAAAGCCGCATCATAAACCTTTTGTTTTATTGATTTCATGTTTTTGTATGTTTGCTTGAAGTGCTTGAAGCGCTTAACATGGAAAAAATGATGTCTGCCATTTCCTGCTGGATGGAAAGCCCAAGACACTCACTGGTATCAACACACTCTGGAAGCAGCGAGGAAATTCCCATATTAATCATTGAAGGCTTCCTTCTCTTTAATTATAAGTAAGCATCCTCAACCTCATATTGACTCTGAATGAATGGGGGGAAAGCTTTGTGAACTAAAGACGCTGTTATTTTAGGCCCCTGGACACTCTGTGGAACAGAAGATACTTTCTGACGATTCCTTATGAAGAATGTAAGAGGAGGAGGAGGTGAGTTTCGAAATTGTGTTTGTGGATTGTAATTCAAGAGACACAGTTTACATGGAGATGGAAACACAGCATAGGGAGTAGGGTCAGTGGTGTTTGTAGTGACAGTGTGTGGTGACAGATGGAGTTACGTGGTGAGCATAACGGAACGTATGGAGAAGTGGAATCCCTATGTTCTACGATCGAAACTAATAATGTTGTGTGTCAACCATACTTCAATTAAAAATAAAATTTTTTAAGTAAAAAAATGTTGATTATGATTTTAAATTCATGAGCCATTATTCGGTGACAGCCACAAAGAACACGAATTAACTGAAAGCTTAACCCAGCATATCAGGTTCTCTGTCATTATTTACATTGCTATTTGTCTCTTGATTCTCTTACAAAGCACTAAAGTAGGGGGAGATAATCATGAATGATAGTGAGTTACAAAAGTAATTTGTCTGGGTCAGAAAACTAAATCTGTTTTGTTACCTTTGAAACTAGTGTTGAATCTAAAATGTGTACTCTTGATTCTGTTTGGATTAAGTCTCAGTGATTTTCCCATTATCCTGACCATTATTATTTTACTTTTATCAACTGTGTGTTTCTGTCCGCATAAAGTTTCCCATGTGTTTTGATAGTACGAGGGTCTATGAGCCTCCAGATGTCCCAGGGTACTTTGATGGCCACGTGTGGCCCATGTATCTAAAGCACAGACAAGAAGTGGAGGACATCCCGTGGGAGATTGGTAAGTACCTTTTCTCCTCCACAGAAGGCCTTCACTTGTCGTTGCTCAAAGTCCACAAGAGAAAGGATTTTTAGGAGGCATTTTTCTCATGTATTACATTATAAAGGAACCGTTTAAGCCCGAACACTCTGGGCCCTTCCACAATTGACTGTCCTGGTTCCTGCTTCTCTCCCGAAGGCTCTTCTCAAAGTCTGTCAACTTCTAGGTGGTCATTCATGAAACGGGTATTGATCGAATGCCTTCTGTGTATAAGACCCTGCCCTGTTGATACTAAGAAAAATAAGACAAACCCAGCCTCTACCCTTACAACCTAACAATCTGTCAGGGAAACAGGCGTGAAAGACGCTAGCTGCATGAGCACATGCTTTCTAGCTATGCTAAGTGCTGTGACACCAAGTTCCAGGGGGAGCCAACAATCAGGGAAGGCTTCCTTGAGGAAGCCACTTAAATCACACTGTGAGGGGTTTAACTGGACAAAGGGAGGTAGGCTGGGGGAACAGATGACCACCCCAGACAGTATATGAAAAGGCTAGGGACAGGAAGGAATGAAGAGCACCTGAAAGGAGGTTGGTGTATTTTTGGTAGAGAAAACCAAGAGAGAGAGGTAATGCTGGAGACATAAGGACGATCTAGACTCTACAAGGCCATAGGCCAGTGAAGGGCTTGGGTCATTATCCTCAGAGAAGTGGAAATGCCCTCTACAGAGAGGTTTGAAACAAGGACATGGTAAATACCAAATTCTTGTTCTAGCGAGATCCCCTTGGCTATGTGAGCGTGGATGTAGAACAGAATGACAGAAGAGATGTGGAGGGTCCTCCGCTCTCCCTCTCCATCTAAATTGCCAATCTAGGGGTGCCTGGCTGGCTCAGTCAGTGGAGCATGCAACTCTTGATCTTGGGGTTAGGAGTTCAAGACCCATGCTAGGTGGAGAGATTGCTTAAAAATGAAACCTTTAAAAAAAGGCCAATCTAACCATGTCCCCACTTTGCTTAAATACCTGCAAAGAGTCTCCAACTTTTTGGATTAAATTCCAAGAAGTCAGACTTCAAAGCCCCTGAAGACTAAGGCATAGACAGCCTTGCTCTAAAATCTCATCTCTCCAGTGTTCCTGCCTCCCACATTCTAGCCCTTCCAAACTGTATATCCTTTTCTTAACAAGCAGACTTCTCTCTTGTCTCCAGTTTTCCCATTAAAGGGTTCTTTTCTTCCTTTAACCTATACAACTTCCACTTTTTCTCCAAAATTACCTATGCCAGTTTGGGTAAGAATACATTTCTCCTGGGCCTAGAGAATTCTGAGTCAGAATGCGTGGAATAGCCCAGACCCCTGCATGGTTCAAGAAGCTTCATGGGGGCAGCTCTTTCTGCCCACAGGTCCTGTCCCCATGCTTTAATAAAAATCACCTTTTTACACACACACACACACACATACACACACACACACACACACACACAGCTTCCTGAGTGATCCCAATGCACAAGTAAGTTGGAGAACCACCCCCTTAAATGATTCTCAGTGCTGCTAAAGGGCCACATACAGAGTGCCATTTAACTCTTTCTTTTTCAAAAAATAATTTCCATATCTGCTAGTATGCATTTCTCCCCATTGAACCAATTTTTCTTTACCTGTTATTCCTGACTATAATGTATTTCTGTTTTTAATGGCTATTAATTTCTTTTTAAGTGTTTAAGGTCTTGTGTTCTTTATTTAAACCTATTAGTATTCTTTTTGGGCGGGGGGTGGCAGAGCAAGAGGACAAGGGGCTTGATCTCGTGACCCTGAGATCATGACCTGAGCCGAAATCTAGAGTCGGCCACTTAACTGACTGAACCACCCAGGCGCCCCTGAACCTATTAGTATTCTTAAGAGATGTCAGGTGCCAGAGTAAGGATCCTGTACTAATAGGCCCATTGGCATTTGAACCATTCTCCTTTCTCCTTCTCAGTTTACCTAGATGGAACAAAATCGGAAGAGGACCTCTTTTCCCAAGTGTATGAAGATCTAATACAAGAACTAGCAAAGCAAAAGTGTAAGTATTGTGGGTGGTGAAGGAACAGCCAGGAAAAGAGTTCATTACATACCCAATAATAGCTTACCAGAATGCTCATGTAGGAGTGATTGTATCCATTCATTCATTGCATTGAAGATAATTCAGAATCTGAGACTCCGAATGGGTTTGGGGCCTTGATTATTTTCTTAATGAGGTTTTTTTTTTTTTTTAAAGATTGTATTTATTTATTCAACAGAGATAGAGACAGCCAGCGAGAGAGGGAACACAAGCAGGGGGAGCGGGAGAAGCAGGCTCATAGCGGAGGAGCCTGATGTGGGACTCGATCCCAGAACACCAGGATCACGCCCTGAGCCGGAGGCAGACGCTTAACCGCTGTGCCACCCAGGCGCCCCTTAATGAGATTTTTTTATTTAAGGGTGAAAATACCCACCCATTGTTACATCCCTTAATGATGTTTATGTTACATAGTTTAAATGTTTTAGTAGATGGCTATTATTTCAGTGGGACTGACATTATCCTTCGGGCAAAGTGGAGTTAAAAGGCTGGTGATCTCGTTTTAATATATCCAGAGCGCCCCTTCTCCTTTAGTCCTCTTAAAGCTTTCCCATGAATTTTTTTCCCCAGATGTCTCAAAGATAAACACAAGATGTGAAAAAATATCTATTGAGTCTTTCTTTCAGGATTTCATCTTAGATGACACGTTTTGCAAGTACCAGAATCCCTGCTCGATCTGGCTTAAGCAGAAAGTACAGGGTAGCTGTGGCTTCAGGCTCAGCTAGATTAAGGAGCTCAAATGTAGCCTTCAAGGTTCTGCCACAATTCCACATTGCTGTTTGGGTTTCTTTCGGAGTCAGACTCCCTCCACTGACAGATAGGATGGCGGTTGGAAGCACCATCCTCCCAGGTGCAACATCCCCAGTAGAAAAAGACAGTTTATCCTTTCTCTAGATTTCCCATGAGTTGATAAATGTCGAAAGCTGAGTATTGGGTTCCAAGGAGCTTATGTATGATTTTCCCTACTTTAGCATATGTTTAGTATTCTTTATTTTAAACAGTTTTGTAAAAAAGTTTTGCATTTTAGCCCCGCTGAAGAGTCCCAGGGAAGATTTGGATTGGTCCTGCTTGGGTCCCATGGCTTGTGCTAACCTGATCGCTTTGACCCCAGAGTTGGCATACTCGGATTGGCTAGGACTGGATCATGGACTCATCCTGTCATTGAATGCCTCTGCTAAGGCCTCCTGTTTAACAGGAGAAATTCCCCCAAAAGGAGAGCAAAGCAGGAGGTAGAAACCAGAAGCAGGATGAAAAAGCACGCTCGGAGAACAGAACTATAGATCCAGCTGCTGTTATATTCGAACTATTGGAACTAAAAGGGTTTTCACGGTTAACACGTGCAAAATGCAATCATTCACTGGAAGAGAAGACAGTGTGAGTCACTCCTGCAGGGGAGAATAGTCCCCGCTTCTGAGAAGCAACTACCCTAGGCCAGATGTCATCATCTCTTAATAAGAACTAGATTTCCTTTGTTCTCAGTAAACTCCTATCTTACGAGGGGACTGAGCCCAGCCAGCCCATTGATCTACACACTCCTGATTTCAGCATCGGCCCTTCGTGTAGGCATGATCCCATTTGAAGAAATTTCAGGACCATTTTTAAGTTTCTTATAAGTGGAACTTAGAGTCCTTGGCAGATATCCCCGCCCCCACCCGCCCCGCCATCTGTTACTTTGATGAAAGGCAGGGAAGCTCAGGGCGCCAACGTGAAGGGCTTATGAAGAATGTAGAGTGAAGGAGGGAGTCGAGCACCTGAACCAGAGATGCTTTGCTGAGAGTGACTGGCTCCCTTTCTGGCCCTAAGGAGAGACTTCGGGGTGTTTTAGGGGCTGGACATCTCTACCTTTCCATCCCTTTGGTAATGGTCAGTGCTTAAGTCCATTTTTTTCGTGACTAAGTCATACTCTGGAGTTCGGCTTTGTGATCCAGCTCCTGATAAAGATAAAAGGCGCCTTCACCAAGTAGCTCAAACTGCTGCTCGCTCCATATCAAATGCCAACCTTTACCATCAGTTCCAAGCCCCAAGAGCAACAGGTATGTTTTGATGGACACTGAAAGCCCATGAGGGAGTACGTGTCCGTGTGTATAGCAGCCCTCTTTCCTTGCTTCTGTCGTAGAGGCTGGAAGGGAGTACTCACCTATGCCTTTTAAGGCTGTCTTGCTCGTGTTCTAGATGTCAGATGAAGTTAAGTAGAAAAGAAAATGGCAAATGTTAGAAGAGACATAAAATTCAAAGCAGATCAGCTTTTCTTACCTCTTAAAATCTATATCAGTTTTTTTTTTCCAGTTATGGTGTTATTTATAGTAACCTACCACCTTGCCCAGTTCTTACGACCACAGTGCCTTGGGAGAGCTGCCTGGAGGGCTCCTCGGCATGGCCTGGTTTAACCCACAGTCAGGGGCTGAGCTAGCAAGGAGGCCTTTCCCAGGTTTCAAGGGACTACTCTGCGGGCTCCTCACAACCTCTCATAAACCTGCTGAACTGCCCTTCCATCTAAGCCCATAAAATCATGACTGTGATAAAGTAATAATGATGAGAGGGGAACAGAGATTGAATTTAATGATTAATGAAACGAATGACCCAAGACAGTAAGAACACAAAGTTATGTGTTTAATTTAATCCTTATTTAAATTCGGTGTTTGAGGCAAAATGTAATCATTCCCTATCCTCACAATGACAAGGCCGTCTAGCCACCAGAACTTTGGAACTCCTTTTGACAATGTTTATTTTCACGGTGATGGTTTACTTTCTGGCCTGCTGATTATGTTTTCAAGGGAGCCTGACTCCGCCACACATACTGGGTAGAAGCTGGCAAGGCTTGACTGGAGATTGGCTCCTACATGTGGAAGGGACAAGGGGGGAAAATGTCTATTTCCATCTCATTAGAAAAGCATATTCATTATTAAAAAAGTTTTCATTTAAAAAAGAGAGAAAATAATCACTTGAATTCCCACCAATCAGCAATGTGAACATCCTAACGAGGACACGTCCAACATTTTTGCCGCTCACATCAGCCTGTTAGCTGGTTACATGGTTAATCGCCATACTCATTTCTTTTTTTTAATGGTTTTACATTCGTATTTAATATTTAAAGGAGCTTTATAGAGTTTATTATATAATGAAACTGAGTAAAACTACACAGCTTTTCCAGTTAAAGGAATCAAGGCTGAGTTCTATTTTGCTCATTAAGAGTGAGTTGTAAGACTTGGCATTGACCTCTCAGTGCAGAAGAAAGATGTCACACGTCTTGTTTCAAATCAAAGGAATAAGAAATTGCAAACTAACGTTTAATAAAAGGTGTGTATTTTTCTTTTGGCATTTTTCTATATCAAATATAAAATATGTCCAATTAAAGTAATAGTATAATTATCTAATATAATAGCCCAAATTATCATGGGATTAATGGCCCATTTCGCAATTGCTGAGTATTTAGTACCTTTACAGGTTTTTCACATTGGCAAATAACATGCTATAAAAAATATCTACACATATCACTTGTTTTCTTCTTCTGGAATCATATTAAAGTTTCCCAGAAGTAGTGCTTGCTTGGTCAAAGAGTATAATCGTACCTGTATGTATATCCTTCAGCAATTAAATACTACACTAAAAAAATATGTTTCTCCAACATAAACTCTGTAATATGAATGCAATAGGTTTATCATTGAGTTTCAAGGCAAAGTCACTGAGTATTCAGCTAGGCTTCCTTGGTTTAAGAAAAAAAGAGTAAACGTACCCATGCTCTTTCCCCAAATCAAGGATAACGCTGCAAACCGATAATTCTAACACAACCAGCCACCCTTTGTGATACTCTTCTAATTTTCCAACTATTTCATTCCTTGAAGCCAACGATTATTATACCAATTGCAAATGATATTAGATATCTGATATGTTAAGATAGGCTTAAATTTAGTCTAAGGATTCAAAGAATGAGACTTGGCCTCTATTTAGTTCTTGACGGAAAACCAGCATTTCTGGCTCCAGAATCCCTGTAATCTTAATAATAGATTAAGATTTACTGTTGATAGTGTGAAGATTTAACACAATGAGAATTGGAATTCTCTATTAATTTCTTTCTACTTGTATTTGTTTCCAAGGTTTGCAAGTAACAACATAAAGATGGAGTGCCCTGAATCCTTCCTGGGATGAATTAGGAAGCTCAAAGGAGTGTATTTAAGAACCTTAACCGAGATACAATAAGTACTTTGGTATGACAACAGCTGTTGGTTCATTTGTTTGTGTTACCACACATGGTTTTCCCAACATGTGGAACAAGTAAATGGTTATTCACACCACCAGACAGGAATTTACCTTAGTGAGTTGTTCTTGCTCCAGGGAATACAGAGAGAGAGCGTAGCTCACAATGAGTCAGTTCCTCCGGACCAGTGGTTGTCAAACTTTTCTGTACGGGACCCAGGGTACAAAATAAGATTTACATCACAATCTAGTATATATGTAATCTATTGTGCTTGTATGTGTCTTTGTGTATGTATGTGTGTGTCTGTGTGTATGTAGGTATATATGTGTGTGTAAATACACACGCCTGTCAAGTATCACAAAGCATTTACCTTAGATTCAATGCACGCTGATATTTTTCTATTTTTAAATTTTCTATAATATTCATTACCATATAATACCAATGCCTATTTCCTGCCCATAAAGGCTTTAGGGGGAATAGCAGTCATATTGAATAAATCAACAATTTACTAGAGTGTCTTTTTCCTGTGTGTTTTGTTACTGTTTCTTACATATGTGTAAAACCACTGGCTCATTGTGTCACTTGTGTCGATACTTTGTTATAATAGAGTATTTTCTGTGTTCTATTTTGTTTTTGTCAAATGAATCTAAAGTCACAGAAATCAGTTATGGTTACTTAAATGATAAGTAGTACCTTTCGTTGAAAGGAACAGACAGGAGATCTGAATTGTATGATTTTTTGAGGCCTCTTTCAATGCTGGAATTTAAATGATCTACTGTACTGATCAACCTCTTTTTTAACAAACGATTGCTTCCAAGCCCCTCAATCTTTACAAATATAAATATATTGTTACATTAACTTTAACTGGTCTTTACAGACTCATTTGATCAGCTCTCATTATTTCTGTATTTCTAACTAGCTTGCACTTGGTGGTAATTAGGGAGGGTTTTTTGATCACACACTACACAACAAGCAAAAAACAACACAAAACAAACCCTGAGCCCAAATGGCAGTTCTTCCACCTAACAGCTATATGACTCTGATCAAATTATGGGAAGTCTTTATTTCAAACTATTGAAAGTCTCTATTTTCTCTTTGTAAGGGGGGGTGTCAACGGTACTTAGTGTGGGTGCAGTGTAGAGTAAGGATCAAGTTCAAAATCCTTAATATTGCCTCCAAGGCACTCCCTGAACTACCTCTGTGTGCCTCTCTATTCTCATTGCCCATCACTCAACCCCATTGCTGTTCAGTGCCGTGACCTCCTCGCCTCAAACTTACCAGGACCGTTCCTGCCTTGAGGGGAACACATGCTGTTCCTGGTGCTCAGAGCAAACTTCCAGAACCCTTCCCTCCAATCAGCCTGCCCCTCCTGTGCCCTGACATCCTTCTTCAGGAGAACTTCCCTCTGTAGTCCCCTACTTGTCCTTCCAAGCACGATTCACAATTGGAATTATACTTCCCCTTTCAGAATCGCTCATTTAGCGACCGTCTCTCCAGCTACGTAGAAACTCCATGAAGACAGGTCTTGCCTCTGTGACTTAGTTACACACACATCCGTGCAAACGAGCACAGTGTCTTGCACATGATGGACACCCCAAAAAGTATTGGGTACAAAAGTAAATTCCGATGACATCAAGAATGAATTCACATGCAACCAGTATGTTATTTGAGTAGTAGCTTAAACTCATTGGGGTTTACTTTTTTACATAAGAAGGAAGTTCAAGGCAGGCAGTCCAGAGTTTGCACATAGAGATGCCAGATTTAGGGGGGAAAAACACAATTAGAGGACACACAATTAAATTTGAATTTCAGATAAACTATAGTTATTTACAAATAACTTTAGTATTAATAAGTCCCAAATACTATATATGTAAGACTGTTGTTTTTCAGAAACGCAAATTTATTTGGGTGTCCTGTATTTTATCTGGCACCTCTGCTTCTGTAGCAACTAAAAAATGTCAGAAAAAAGCCAGGGTTGTCCATCCTTGGCTTGTGGCCCTATGACCAGGAGATCACAGGAAGGCATTCAAAGTTCCTGATATAGTGTCCGCTATCAAGGGAGGAAGATGGGGTGGGGGGTACAGATAGCCTCATGCCTTCCAGAATCCCCCAACAGTGTCCCCAGCAAACTCCTTCAGATGTCTCTGGAGCCAGAACTGGCTCACATGGCCACTTCTCACTGCAAGGGAGGTGAGACAGAGGATGTCATGACAGATTTGAACCAATTATGATTCACTGTCTGGGGATGTTGCCATGGGAGCAAAATCAAGCCTCTAGCAAGGAAGGAGGGAACAGGTGAGCAACCTAAAGTGCCTAGCACAACCTTTTCTCTGCCTGGCCATGATTTTATCAAGCTTGGATTGCTCTAATTCCAAATCACTGTTCTCAAAAACAGTAGGAATTTTTTTTTTAGAATAAAAGTCTAGGGACACCTGGGTGGCTCAGTCCCTTGAGCATCTGCGTTCCGCTCAGGTCGTGATCCTAGGGTCCTGGGATCAAGTCCCACATCAGGCTCCTTGCTCAGCAGGGAGCCTGCTTCTCCCTCTGCCTGCAGCTCCCCCTGCTTGAGCTCTCTGTCTCTCTGACAAATAAGATTTTAAAAATCTTAAAGACAAAACAAAACAAGGAAAGTCTAGACATAATTTTTTAAACATCATTTCCAAGAATTTCTGAAATACCCTCTTCTCTCCACCCCCTGCCCCCCAAAGGGATGTCGCTGCTGATTGAGGATCATTAGACTTGACTTTTCTCCCCATTTCAGCATGCAGAACTAGATCAGAGAAAGACTCTTCACCTTGAAGGGGAGATGAAAAAGCTTAGCAGACATTAAAAATAGAAATAGTCAAATCATTTTGAGAGGAAATAAGTATCTCTCTGCTTACTACTATCAGTGAGAAATAAATCAGGAATTCAAGATGAAGACTAGCTCATTTCTCATTTCTGGCTGTGCTTTTCCACACTGCAGCTCTTACCCACACAGTTGATGAGACATTATTTCAAAAGGCACATGCTCTCTATATGTTGAAGGGAGCAAACTGTTGCTATCTCCACTCTCGGCGCATAAGTAGCCTCAATCCTTTTAGGTGAATTTGTTGTAGGAAGGCTTCATCGTACTTAATATCAAACAGAGGAGGGAATGAAAAAGGGACCTTATACAAACTGTCACAGTAAAGGGTGAGATTCAAACCCAAGTTAACCTTTTAAGGCTATGCTCGTGGTAGTACACAGAATCATAGAATGTTGGAGCAGTATCAGCTGGTCCAACCTTCTGTATTCCAGGATGGAAATTAAAACCAGAGCTGGTGACCCGCCCAACCCCATGCAGCTAGTTAGTGGTGGGACCGGGGCCAGGCCGCCATCCCCACACCACTCAAATATGCATACACACACACATTTTTTAATTTCAAAGCAAAGAAGGGCAGAAAAGTCATCTGCCAGACTACATCATCTGTCCTCTCTCCTTTGAAGACTGCAAAACTGAGGAGCCTGGGAAGACAAGGGCTGAGTCAGGGAAACGTGAAACTTTCTGCTCCGGGCTGTTGGAGCCTAGTCAAGGAGGCAAGCCTGCTCACGAGCAGTGGGAAGCTAATGTGTGCTCCACGCCGCTGTCTGGCTGGGCTGACCTTAGGCTTGGGGCTCTAGCTGTTCTTCCAATACTCCCATCTGTGGTGGAGAGTTAGGGAAGAGCAAGGATGTGGAAAAAGAATGGGCATTGCGCTCCTTTTCTTGCAAACACACAGAAATAGAAATGGCAGTAGCAGGTGCAGGGCTCTAATCACGGGAGTGTGACCTGCAGATAAGAGGACATCAAAAACAGACTTTCCCACCAAAGTGAGCATATCTGATATGTGCATGTCTACAAGTCCAGAAACACGTCATCAGTGCAAAAGTGGGGATATAATAATATGCTCCCTACATGCTTCCAGATCCCAAAGAAGTTAGGTCATGTTCTTCAAGATTAAAAATTGAGACTAAAGCTCGGATAAAGAAATCTATATTGACTCTTCCCTCCAAGCCTGCACAAGATCCCAGAGGTTACTGTTATACCAGTGGTTTTCAAACCTTAGCATGTACCAGAATCACTCAGACAGCTTGTTAAAACACAGACGGCTGGTCCCCAACCCCAGAGTTTCTGACTCAGTAAGCCTGGAACAAGGCCCTAGAATTTGCATTTCCAACAAGTTCCCATGTGATGCCAACAGTGCTGACCCAGGGGCCACACTTTCAGAATGACTGCTCTGCCGAGGACAACCAGCAGCTTGAAGACCCAGGATGGGCCCCACTGGCTGTCAACAGGACACTACCAACCTGAAAGAATCAGTATTAACAGCCCCTAAAGATATTACAGAATCACGCTCGTGCTACATATGGGTTTTATCACTCCAGGTTCTTCCTTTTTGCCTCATCCGTAAAAATTAATCTGGGCCCTTTACATATTTTTCCTTTCCCAGGTGGAACGATGTTGGGCTTTGTCAGTAGAGGGTGCTGGAGAGACGTGGCAGAGGAAAAGGAGTTTGCTTTTGGTTCTTGTGGGTTGGCAACTATAGCCGAGTACCTCTGGGGAGGCACCTCCCCACTGAGCTGCTCTTCCACGGCACCCTAAAGGGGGGGGGGGCGGTTCCCAAAGTTCTAGAGGGTGGATTTCTAGCAAGTTTTGCCAGCATGGCACCAAAGCTACTTTCCAGCCATTCATGAGCCATGGCAGTGGGGTCTTCAACAAGGTTTGGCTCTCAGTGACCTCATAAATATGAGGTTTTGAGAGGTAAAGTACCCAAAGTTACATGGTTCACACTTGCTGGAACCAAGATTGGAGCCCAAGCAGGGATCTCTTAACCGCCATACTACACTGCCCTTATAAAGCTAGTCCGAGAACTCTGTGACATGGTTTACTGTCACCGTTGCGCTTGGCCTGCAATCACACCTCCATGGCTCTTGGCCACCCACTTTATATACTGTGAAAGGGCTTCGTGGTTCAAAACCCAAAACCAATCAGAGTAGCCTTCTAGCTTTGAAACCTTTTATGTTCACTGTATTGTATCACAGAATCAACGCAGGAGTCACCTGGCTGGGGAGTGCCTGGGGTCTTCAGCTACACAATTCAAAACACCATGTTCAACACACTCCTTGAACTTCTCTCCATGAGTGAGTCGCTGCTATCTCTCCCGGGGCAAAAGACACACCCCGCAGGAACTCTGGTGGGATTTGCTCACCCTAGTTTTCACTCTTGTCCCTCTTCCTGTTTTACAAATGGGGAATGTGGTAAAAGGCACGAAGGCATCAGGGATCGATGGCATCAGCACTTGAAGCTATTTTGTTTAGGTCTATGCTGATCTTAATGACTTCTCTATCTGGTCTAATCTTACTAATAGGCAGTATACGGATGCTTATTGGACTCCCCGATTAAACAGTAATTTGCCCGACTCTTAAAGTTCTTACAAGGTAACCTACCTTTAGGAAAAATACATCCAATAATAAAAATAACTATCATCTTGGATCTCCTGGGTGGCTCAGTTGGTTGAGCAGTGACTCTTGGTTTCAGCTCAGGTCATGATCTCAGGGTCATGGGAGCTCAGGCTCTGAGCTCAGTGCAGAGTCTGCTTGTCCCTCTTCTTCTGTTCCTCCCCTGCTCGCGTGCTTGCTCTCACTCTATCTCTAAAATGAATAAATAAAATCTTAAAATAGCAGTCTCCTGTAGAGTGCTTACCATATACTGGGTTGAGGACCTATTGCCCAGTTAGTCTACAGAAATAGAAGATTTATTTGATGGGAGAGTTGACATCTATATTAGATAAACAAAAGTATTATTATTGCATTTATTTATTTATTTACTTATTGAGGGAGGAGGGGGAGGAGAAGCAGAGGGAGAGAGAGAGAATCTTAAGCAGGCTCCACCCTCCAGGGCAGAGTCCACCATGGGGCTCAATCTCACGACACTGAGATCATGACCTGAGCCAAAATCAAGAGAGATGATTAACCGCCTCTGTCACCCGGGGGCTCCTATTATTGCTTTTAATAAACCACAAACAGCATGGAGAAGTAATGTTTACTTGCAGCTGGAAGCCTTGACTCAAATCACATTTAGGCATATTTGTAAATTATAACAGCATTTAGAAAGTTTGAAGTCATTAGTAATAGGGATGATGTGTACAGCCTGAAAGCCATTTATGTCTCCCAAACACATCTAGGAACCCAAAATGCTTCCCATCTTTCATGCCACCTGTCCTTCCACATCCATGAATTTTAGGCCAAGCTTAGGAAGTATTACCCCACTTGACAACCAAGGAAAATGAGGTGCCAAGTTGTTACTTGAGGCCACGAAAGTAGTCTGCAACGGAGCCAGATTTTTAATACCGATCAAACAAAGGTAGACATTTCCAGAGAACTGGATTTATTTCAGTGTAAATCGTGAACTTGATTTCTTTTCCAATCCAATATACTTTCTTTTGTCCTCTCTTCTTTTTTACTTTCCAATAGGCTCATAAGGAAGTGCTCACCAAAGCAAAAAGCAACTCATGCTGAGGACACAGTAAGTGTGGACCTGCAGTGACAGGGCCCCCTGGCTTTGGGGGAGTTCCATGCCGCCAGAAATGAAGATGAGTGAAGGATGCATCCCACGGCGAAAGTGGCAGCCGTGGTTGATGGTGCTGAACCGTGAAGCGGCCAGATGGAAAGCGTGTGGGACTGTGAGTAGGAAAACCCATGTTTCCATTCCAGCTCTGATGTTTGGCCGTGGGCATGCCATTTAACTTCTCTGAGCCCAAGGAAGTGAAGCCTCCCTCGAAGTTGAAATTCTTTATATCGACCTCATGGTATTTGGTGAAAAGGGTTAATGAATATAAAGCATCCAGTCAAATGCCTGGCAGTTGGTGGGTGTTTGCTATTATTAGCTCTATCGTTCAGTCCCAACCCTCATGATTCCATCCTACAAACCTAAGATTGTTCTTAAGATCAAATAAGGTATCAGAAAATCATGTGATAGAATCTAAAGGGCTCTGCAAATGTTAAAATGTTATTATGACAGATGAAAACCAAGGCTAGAGGCAAGTCCCACCTAACCCTTGTGGTTTTTTAATTATTATTCTTTCCCCTTCAAGACCTCATTCGATACACATCTTAATCCTTTCGCCCTATAAAAAAAATGAATGGAACATACGGTATGTTTGCTCTAGGCTTGAAACTCTATATAAGGGTCTTCAGCCTTTGTAAAAACAGATGATCTGACCTATGAATACCATCGCCCTTCTCCTCCTCAAAGAAACCTTAATCCCAGCCATAATATTGGGTCAAGCTGTTTCCGCCTTGCTCTCTTAGATTACTTGATCTAGGGAAACCCAGCCAACATATGGTGAGAATATTCAAGCAGCCCTGTGCAAAAGCCCATGTGGCAAATACTAGGACCACCTGCTAATAGCACCAGCTTGCCAACCGTGTAACTGAGCCACCTTGGCAATGGGTCTTCCAACACCGGTCAAGCCTTTAGGTGGCTGAAGCCTGACCGACACCTTGATTTCAACTTGGGGAGAAACTCTGAGTCAGAACCACCAGCTAAGCCACTCCTAGAATCCCGATCCACTCTAACTGTACAAGGTCACTGTGTTTTAAGCTGCTGTATTTGGGGTAATTGGGTGATTTGTTATGGAGCATTAGATCATAATACACAGCCCACTCCAGATCGTCGGCTGAGGCTGATTTGTGTTGCATTTCTGCCATTTCCAACCAAAGACATTTTGAATACTAGATCTGAATCACTTGGGGTCAGTCCTGGGCATCTGTATTTTTTTTAAAGCTCTGTAGATGAATTTGATGTGCAGTTAAAAACCTCTGTTTTATAGGGAAGTATACATGTTTAATATGTAATTATAACCTACTAGCTTTGAATCAGCTAACTTGCATTCTTTCCTCTACGATGCACTGTAAGAGTTAGGATTAGCTTTTAGGCCACTGGAAGCTCAGGTGGGCATCCCCATCTTTAGGAAAATCTGATTTTCTTCTCCCCTCTATCTCGAACATGGAAATGAGCAAGCAAGAGTCATCTTCACTGCTTTCCTCTTGAATTACCCTCTTGGCTTTACTGTTGGACTTAACAGCAAAGCCGGTGTATTTGAAGCACTCCTTGGCCATGGAACAATTTGCAACGGCTCCCATCACATTCTGTTGCAAACCTTCCTTTGCCCCTGGCTCAGACACACTGAATCTTTCATGCAGTGTTCCACAAATATTTGTCAAGTACATATGAAAATTCTGTTTTACCCGGAGAAAATGAGAGTCATGACGAGTTGCTGACACTTCTGTCCCACTCAAGCATACACACCCAAGATGCTGAATTTCTAAACCTGAAACTTGAAAACAAGAGTAAATGCATGGCTGAACATTCCTCCTTCTTTTTGTATTTTTTTTTCACAAACATTCAAACAGCCTCTTATAGCAGCACACACCAGCAAATTATTATTTTTTAAATCTTAAGGAATCAGAATTACGAAGACTTTGGCCACCAGCTGCGAGTGGCGTCAACCATCTACCTGTTATCCTAATAACCTAGTAATTATCCTCAGTTCCTCTTCTCACTTCACTTATGGAAACAGCTCCCAAATCCTATTAGCTTCACTTTAGGAATCCCATCTTCAGACGTTCATCTCCACCCCTACAGCCACAGCCTTTGTTCAGACTGCCTTCACCCCTAGTCTCTCTTTTTTTTTTAAAGATTTTATTTATTTATTCGACAGAGATAGAGACAGCCAGCGAGAGAGGGAACACAAGCAGGGGGAGTGGGAGAGGAAGAAGCAGGCTCACAGCAGAAGAGCCCGATGTGGGGCTTGATCCCAGATCGCCAGGATCATGCCCTGAGCCGAAGGCATACGCTTAACCGCTGTGCCACCCAGGCGCCCCCACCCCTAGTCTCTTAACCAGGCCCTTGACCGCAAGCTTCCTCCACTCCAACTCATTCTGCACCGAGCTGCCAGAGTACTCATTCCAAATTGTAAACGGTATCGTGCCCACGCCCTTAATGATAAACTCGGTGACCTCACGTACCCCCGATAGGATACACTGGGAAGGGCACATCACTTCTCTGGTATTCTTGCCAGAGTTGCAGAGCCTCAATCTAATCGTGAGAAAACACTAGATAAGCCCAGCTGAGGGACATTCGATGAAACAAATGGTTAGTTTTCTTCCACAGTGTCAAGATTATGACAGAAAAAGACGAAGGAGCTGTCACAGACTGGTGAAGACAAAGGAGACCTGATGAATAAATGTAATGTCAGATCCTGGATTGGCTTCTGGAACATTAAATAGACATTAGTAGAAAAACTGGTGAAGTGCAAATAAATTCCATAGTTAATGCCGTTATACCAACTTCTTTGTTTTGACCATTATGCAAGATGTTGAAATTAGAGAAAGCTGAATGAAAACTATATGAAATTGCTCTGCCCTACTCTTGCAACCTTTCTCAAGTCTAAAGTTGGGGATGTCTGGGTGGCTCAGTTGGTTAAGTGTCTGCCTTCGGCTCAGGTCATGATCCTGGTGTCCTGGGATCGAGTCCTGCATTGGGCTCCTTGCTCAGCAAAGAGCCTGCTTCTCCCTCTGCCTGCTGCTCCCCCTGTTTGTGCTCACTCTCTCTCTCTCTGATAAATAGGTGAATACAATCTTTTTTTAAAAATGAAGTCTAAGATTATTTCAAAAGGTGGGTAGAAAGGAGACGGGGTGGCAGGGAGAGTGCCGTTGCATCAAATTCCAATCAACTATATAGGCTTAGTGAAGCGAGAGATGGGGCAGGGGTTCGTATCAGGGCATGCCTGGCAGGTACCATTGGATGAGATGTGAATTTATAAGGTCTCTCATCAGCTCTCCAAATATACATAGAGTCGAAGCATCCCACGAGGCTAAATGTGGTTGCACTCTAGAAAATACAATCCCTAATGCAAGCCAATTTCTTCGCCTGGTGCCCAGCTGAAGAAACAGTGGTTTGTTCCAGCACTAGGAGAACGTGGTTGTGCTGCTTTATGGAATGTGGCAGAGAATACCTCCCAGTTTCCATCTGCCCCTTCTGCTTCAGCAGTACAGCTCCTGGTCTTACGGCTGGAACATTGAACCTGGCTAAACAAAATTGAACAGTTTCTCTATTTGTTTGGAAAAGAGTATAACGTGGTAATGAAAACCAGAGCTTCGGGGTCCATCGTGTACAGCAGAATCAAATCTAGCTGTGTGACCTCAAGCAAGTTATTGTCCCTCTTGAGGTTTAGTCACCTTGTCTGTGCAACAGAGAGATAATGATAAACTTACTTTATAAAATTGCTGTGAATATTAAATTTGTAACCCATGCAAACGCTTTCCGTTGAGCATAGTAATCTGGCACAGAATATGTGCTCTGTTAAATATTAGCTATTATTTAAAGGCAAAAAGAAAAAAAATCACTAAAATTGGTGGCAGTGGAAGGTTTGTGATGAGACCTTCAACTATAACTCTGATTGCACGCCCCATTAACCCAGCACTCAATAGTTTTGAAATGGTGAACGTGTACTCCGCTTTCTTTCCCCATGCTAGACTTTACTCCTCGGGGGATCCTCACGTTCTCTGTATTCTACCAAGCAAACCATTGAATCTCTCCAGTTTCCTAAAATGGAGGAGAATCAATCCTCCGATCTAGGGAGCAGAGAAGGGAACCTGGAAAGGAAAGTGAATCTCATTGCCTGAGTGCTACTGTCAGTCCTTTCCCCAACCGTGAGATAGCTTTACCTGATGCATGTGTCATCTTTCCTTCCCTCTTCTATACCTTATGTCTACATATAATTGGTACCCCTATCAAATAGCCCTCATTACTAAGATTAGATAGATACACTTTTATTTTTAAAGAGCTGGAAATTATAAATGAGAATTTCAGAATTCACTTATATTCATATGTATTTATAGGAATTCATATATATAAAGACCTATATATATCTATATATCACATCTTTTTAATCCATTCGTCCATTGAAGAACACTTAGGTTGTTTTCTTGTTTTAGCTATTATGGATAATACTGCAATGAACATGGGAGTGCAGATATCTCTTCAATACCCTGTTTTCATTTCCTCTGGGGGGAAAACGAATTTCAGTTGCATTAGAACACCACTGTAAAAGTTGCCTTTAAAAAAAATCCAAAGTACATGTACAGTCTAAGAATATGTGTTTTCAGCCCGAGGGTGAGAAACGAGGACATTATTACTTACAAGCACTGCTGGCTTACATAAACTAAGCATGAATTAGGGTATCCGCAAGTGAATTTCTAATGGGAGAAAACTGTAAAACGGGATTTGTGATTGTAGACAAACATCACAGCATCGTCACATGACACAGCATGACCGTTGGACTTCTTATGCTTATTCTATCATTTTCTGTTTTAATGTGGAATCACACAAGATGGTGGAGGTGGGGTACCATGATTTCCCAGCACACAGAATCTTTAGCAGTTTTTATCCCGCCTGCTGATGGAAATCACAGGATAAGAGAGCTGGCTTGTGGGGCGGGGGCATTAGGAGGAGGAGAATCTCCTTATAAATTTCTCTTTGTAACTTTAGCTATAACCATTGTCATCCTTTTTGATTCTTCTCTTTATTCGTCCCCTATATTCAACTCTGCCTTTTTTTTTCCTTTGAAATTATGCTCTGGATTTACCTTCCTCTCTTTCCTTCACTATTGCTGTCTAGCATAAATCTTTATCACATCATTTCAGGATTATTTGAACAATCTCCTCATCTGGTCTTCCTGAGAGCAGTTTATCCCCTGGCTCTTGCCCGATTAATCCTCCCATAATACTACTTTCGTCATATCACTCTATGCTTCAGAATCTAAAATGAATCTCTGTTGCTGAGTGACTCATCCCAACTCTTCTGACTTTGAAAGTTTCTAACAATTTTATACTACCTGAATTATTGCAATGTATTGCCCTCTGTTTCTTTACGTGGGTTATCATCGGACTGGTCTTTGCCTTCCTTTCCGCCTTGCTCATGCTGTTATTCCCCACGACACCCAAGGTTTCTATACATTCCCGTCTGGAATTGATTTTACCTTTTGGTAGCATCACCCAGAATTTCCTCTGAGAAACATCAGACCCATCAAGTTCATAGTTTGGATGTGGCTGACTCCACAGCCAGCCCTGGGGAGGACATGGGACCCTGACTAATCAGCACACCACAACCCCTCGGTCACAGCGGCTGATTCAATGTAGAACACGTGACCCAAGCTGTCCAGTGAGACCCCTGCCCAGATCTTTTGTTAGAACCTTTAAAAAAGAGTAGTATTTGGCAAAGCCAAGAAACAGCAACTAGCAGATTCCTGAGGATAGAGTTTGAGCTTCTAGACCTACCTGTGCCTGTTCTTTTCAGTAATAAGAAACAATAAATCCTTTTTTTTCCGTTTGGCTCAAACCAACTTGAATTGGACTGCAAAGAGCATTCCCACCTCTTTACCTCTTTGAGTTAAATTCGTCCTTTGAGATCTAGCTCTCACGCCACTTTTGAACTGTTCTTCCCTTTCCTTAATTCCCATTACACCTTACTTCCTCTATGTTATAGTAACACTAGATCATCTCAATTGTTTAATATTTTCTAGTTTTGCTTCCCTGCTGTACTTAAAAGTTTGGATCATGAATTACGTTTCTCTTGTGTCCACAACACCTAAGAATCTTTCACAAGTAAGATGCAGAATGACTGATAAATTCTTGGTTAAATTACTTTGCTGTAGGAAGTCAGTGGTCAGAATCTCAAGAGTAAATGAAAAGTGGGCACACTATTGCGATCAGAGCCCTGCTTTGTGAGTAATTCTGTTCCCATCTTCCTGATAAAAAAACAAATATGGGGGGAGAGAAGGGGAACTGATATCAGTGACTGTGGTATAAAGTCACACTTCGCATCAACTTCTGTAGCTAACTGTTCAGGCCTTTGGAGGAGCCCAATAACACCTACCTGTTCTAGAATGTGCGTTTTATTTTTATTCAGGGATGGTGAAACCAAAAAATCAGGAGATGACTGCCACTGAAAAGATAGTTTGTTACTCACAGTCACCAGGAGGAGGGGGTGTACCACACCACGCAGGACCACATGGAGAAGCACAGGGGGTTCTGCAGATAGAACGAGCAAGGGGAAGGTCTTTATCATGGTCTCCAAAGAAAAGGCAAGGCAAGCAAAGCCAGGCAGAGTAAGTAGGTTCAGGACTGGCTAGTTTGAACAATTTCAGTGGGCTCTAGGGTGTACAGGCTGTCCCAGATTATCTGGTTCCCGGTCCTGGATTGATTAGGGGAGGGGAATATTGGCTTAGTGTGTAAGAGTTTGATAAAGGAGATGATTGGGGGGACATGGGTTCTGGATTTGTCATTTTGCATATGAAAGGTTCTAGATAGTTATTTGCTATCTCTGGGAATTAGCGAGCCCTGGAGGGGCAGTCTAGCCCCAGTCAATGAGGTCCTGGACGGCAGAGTGTCATGAATACAGAAAATAAGAACATATAGTTAACACACTCCCATCTTTCCTACCCGGGTTCAGAACACACTGAACAATAAGACAAAGGAGAGGCAGATGGTTGACAAAATATCCCCTGTATTACTGAGAAAGCCTACATTTGAGAATGTGTCTTAATGTGAGTGTCAAACAGGCCTTCTAACTCCATCCAGAATTAGTGAGACTTGGGTGGTCATAGGCAGCATTGGGTCAGGACACCTTTCCCAAATGGGAAGTGCTTTACAGCATGAGCAACAGACAAGAACTTGTGCTTACTGCAAGCAAATTTACTTCCAAGAAGGAAAAAAAAAAATCAGGTCAGGAGATGAGTCAGGCACGCCCAGTTTATTCTTCCCAAATGTATCAATCAGAGAAGACAACCCACCTTGCCCAGGCAGAGTGAGTAGAAGAGGGAATGTCAAGGGGGTACCGCTTGACTAAACTCCCTTTTGATGGAGGGAAACATCAAGAGTGGGAAAGAAACATTACCTCCCACCAAAAACCAGACTTTTCTAGAGATTTTAGGAAGACAGTGAAATGCTGGCACTTTCGTAATGTGATTCCAGCTTCGTGTTTTATATTTTAAATCAGGAGTTTCAGCTGGTTGATACTCACAGGTTGATTCAATGCCCCCACCCCACGGCCCAGGATTAGCACCACCTTTGTGACTGCTAAATCTCTAAAATGTAGCGTCCCTTTCAGACTCTTGGTGTGTGGGAAATACCCTGCTTATGGTTCTTGGTTTATTCTGTCTCACTTACTTCCACTGTTTGATAGGAACCGGGAAAGGGCCAACAGGTCCAGACACTGGGAAACTGTCATCTGGTAGACAGATCAATAAAGAATGACCTAGAGATAGTGTTTGAGGCCCCCAAGGGCTTTAAGATAGTGTGGGGAAAAAGGGACAAACTCATTATGGCACATAGATGTTTATTCTCAACATTTATTCGTCTATAACAGGGCAAGCAAATTATGTTCCACTGGCTAAATCCAACCAGTCACCTGTTTTTTTTTTTAAATAAAGGTTTATTGGGGTGCCTGGGTGGCACAGCGGTTAAGCGTCTGCCTTTGGCTCAGGGCGTGATCCCGGCGTTCTGGGATCGAGCCCCACATCGGGCTCCTCCGCTATGAGCCTGCTTCTTCCTCTCCCACTCCCCTTGCTTGTGTTCCCTCTCTCGCTGGCTGTCTCTATCTCTGTCAAATAAATAAATAAAAATCTTTAAAAATAAAATAAAATAAAATAAAGGTTTATTGGAACACAGCAACACCCATCCCTGTACATGTTCTGTGTGGTTGTTTTCATGCTATAACAGCAGAGTTGAGTAGTTGTGATAGACTTATGGCCTGCAAAACCAAAAATATTTACTATCTGGTTCTCTGTGGAAGTTTGCCAACCTTTGCTCTATATATGCTCACTGAATGCTTCTAGATCACCTACGTGGTCTTGGGAGCAGGGTCAGTCTGTGCCTTAAATGAGCTCACAACCTGCCTGGGAGCCAAATATATACATATATTTTGAGTGTTTATTTATGTCTTTTATTTTTTTTATAATTTTTAAATTTTTTTAAAAAATTGAAATTCAATAAGCCAACATCGGGGAGCCAGATATTTTTAACAACGACTTACAAAGCAGTGTGAGAAACACAGAACCAGAGGAAGGAGAACTCTGAAGTTGTAAAGGAAGGAGTGACTTTTGGGGGTGGTAAGTTGAGGAATGGGAGGTGACTCCTGGAACATAACAGGAAAGACTGCCTTTTGCCCACTGGGAAGGATGTTATGTTATGCTCAATAACTTAGAACTTATCTGAAGGGTAGTGGAACACCACTGAAGGATTTGAATCAGAAAAGCAACATTATCAATTTACTTTTGGAAAAGAAAATTATTTATTGAAAAAAGAATCTTATGAACTCTCCCCTATCTGATACGCAGGAGGAAAGTCTGAAGGCTGGCAGATAGGTTAGAAGCGTTGTAATAGACCAGATTTTTTTTTACCTAAGCCAAGCCCTGCCCCAAATAATTTCTATGTAAGCCTATTTATTAGCAAGTAAATTACATATCAGGGTTTCATTTGGCATAGAGCATAGAATGCAATAAAGTAAACTGAAGCCCAACATTAATTATATGGCCATGTGTAGTTAGTTAGGCTTCTAGCGTGGGTATATATTAGATCGGTGACGATTCTTTCCTTAGAGAGGATTTCTGTCATCCCTACTTTATTCTTTTTTTTTTTTCTGTTTACACATGAAGATAAAGTTATTGTCAGTTACCCTCCCTGCAAGCTCACCTCTCCCCATCTCCACCCCCACCCTTCATCTTTCTTCCTGGTAAGAGATAAGAGGGCTGAGTGGCTTAAGGATCAGGTATGTGTTTCAGGATTATGAAGAGGATATTAATTAGTCTAAGCCTGTCAAGGTAATTCTATATCCTTTGCCTATGATTATTTTAGAAATGGGAATGTGATGCACTAATGGGAAGTCACTGGGAGGCTTCCAGGAAAGCTGTCCCTACTGAAGAAAAGGGACATATATAGGAGGAAACAGACTATCTTCTTTGCTAGATTTGCTGTGATGCCTGGAACTGTGGCAGCCATCTTGATTGTGAGGAACTATGCTAACCTCCTGAAAACAGCAGAGCGAAGGATGGCAGGGACTGGGTTGTTGATATGGAGCACTCAAACTGGACCTGTCTTACCTTGGAACTTCATGTTATTTAAGACAGTAAATGTCCTTATTACTGAAGCTTCTTTTAGTTGGGTGTTCTGCTCATTCTGACATCGGCTTTCAGAGAAAAAGATACATATGAGCTTTTGATTTATCAGCAAAAGGATTCGTAGATATATGTTCTGTGTTGTTTCTAAAGCAGTACTTGTCAAATTTTAATGTGCCTACGAATCACCTGGGGTCCTTGTTTAAATGCAGATTCAGATTCCGGAGGTAAGGCCTGAGATACTGAATTTCTAAGAAACTCCCAGGAGATGTCGATGATGTTGGTGCAAGGGCCATGCTTTTGAGTAGCAAATGTAGGCAACAGGTGTAGCTCACAGAAGGCTAGACAATGAGGAAACCTCCCAGAAACTGATAGGACTTTTAAAGGGAGATCCTGGAGTCATGGTGTAATAGTGATTCTGGTCATACAAAGAGAATAGGCCAATATGATGTCTTCTTAATAATTACGGAAAAGTTGAGGGACAAATGGTGGAACAAGGACAAGCTCTTAGAGACTGTCTGGGCAGAGAAGAGAGAAGTAGAAAGGGTCTTTTCTGCTTGTGTGAGGTCCCCAGACAAAGCACAAATCCATGGTTCTCACAGAGCTTTCAGATGACTGCATAGGCCTTTCACCCTGAAAATTCGGTGGCACTCCCATCTTTGCCACTGTAGGTAATTTAACCACCGCCACCCACAACAAAATCTGTAAAGTAAGCGTAAGGAATTCCAAACAAACTCTGATTTCCCCCCCATGATTACTATTTTGATGCTTTCTTTGGAAGTAATAGTTATATAATTCTTCCCAAATGTTTTTTGGGAGTACATTTGCTTGGCTGGTACTTTAATCATGCGTGAGTATGCGTATAGGATAACTGGACCCTAGATTTTAGGATGGGAAAGCTTGGAATAATGTCAGTTTGAAGCATCACTTTAATTTGAAATGTTCCCCAATGGCAACAACAAAAAAAGACTTAGAGCTTGTGGGATGGAAAGATAACTTTGTAAAGACTACTTTAGTGTTCCTGGGAAGACTACAAGACTACAAGACTTGTCCCAGCAGTAGACAAGCTATGATACATTTTATAAACCAACTACCACTTGTAATTTACACAAAAATCCATCTTATCCTACTTTTTATTTCAAAAAAATTAACAGTAGTCATAGAATTTTCATCCCAAGGTTGAGAAAAACTATTGGGAACATTAAAAAAAATGTTCATACAAATATTACAACCGGCTCCTGGCTCCTGTGATTAGCAATATAAAGAATCACAAAAAGTACAAGGAAACCATTTATAGGAGTCATATCTCTAGTTTTATAGGGGAGAGTGTGCTTGTTATTTTAAGACTAAATGATGGTATACTTTGTCTAGATCCAGCTATTAGAACAAAGAATACAAAGGCAAAACAAGCTAGTTCTAAGACAAAGACTGGACTCATGAAGAGCAGAATTAATAGAGGAATTCCAAGAATAAAATCATAAATCCTAGAACAAGGATCATGATTAGATGGGAACTCTGTTAGTGAGCCAAGGAAGTCCCAAGTGACCTTCTCCTTTTGTCCATAAGATTCTTAGGTCAATAGCAGTGTGAGACTGTGTTGATAAAAAATCAAGATATTTCACATAAAGAGTAAAAAAGTAGTTTGTCTCTACAAACATACTCCTAGGGCAATCTAATCTCTCAGGTTTGGTTGGCAAAATCTGTCTCTCTTCTTGCCCACCTAGAATGTTAAATCTCTGTAAATAATTATTGGCAAGTTAATAAGGTTTTCCAAAGTAAAGGGACTTCATGACACTTTCCTGAGGAGAAACAAGACCAACTTCACTACAAGCAGTAGATTCAGTGGTTAATAATTTTTTGGGCTTTGTAGACTTGCTTCCAAATCAGGGCTTTCCCATCTAATAGCTGTATGACCTTGATAGAGTCACTTGAAGTCTTTGTAGTGTTCTCATTTGTTTTTTTTTTTTAAAGGATGGCAACACTATTGTATTATGTCATATGCAGTTATATATGTGCAGTGTTTAGCATGGTACCTGGCAGTTATAAATTCATTTGTTCATTTCACAAAATGGTTATAGAAAATCTTTATATGCCAGACACTGTACTGGATGTTGGGGATCTGGGCATGAACAAAACAAATATGCCTCCCACCCTCAAAGTAGGTAAAGCAGCTGATTAAAGGCAAACCAGTATAATATAAAAATAGAAACTTCCAGTGAAATATCTTCTAATTGTATAATCCTCTATACTTAAGCTTAGTAGATGAGTAGGTCCACAGATTTCTGAGTCTGTATTTTCAAACATTTAATCGTTATGAAACCAACTTGAGAATGAGGGAGTAAATTGGCTGGCACACTTGGACAACTAAGGGATGGTTTCCTTAACCATTTTACTGAAAGCAGGAAATCCAAGTTTGGACTCAGCGGGGAGTCTGCTTCTCCCTCTGCCTGCCCTTCCCCCTGCTTGTGCTCTCTCTCTCTCTCTCCCCCTCTCTCTGACAAATAAATAAAATGATAAAATTAAAAAAAATTATTTTTGAACCATAGAATGTTAGAGCTAGAAGGATCTTTTAAGAACAATTGTCCAATTGTTATAGATCAGGGCATAGTTCAGGGAGGTTAGTTGATGTCCCTAAGGTCATATACCTACTCAAGTCAGCGTCAACATCATAGCCTAGACCTCCTAAGCCAGATCCCGTGGTTTGGCTCCGCACTGCCCTGCGACTTGTCACTTGGACCCAGTCAACCAGCATTGACTACAGTGTTGATTAGTGACACGCAAATAGTCATTCTGGCAGTTATGTAGATAAGCTCTCTAAACACCACCTCCTTCCACTTCCCCGCATGCCTTCCTCTACTTTAGAGGTTAGAAAGCTAAAGAACACATTCCCCGCACTCCTTTGTAACTTGGAAGGCGGACGTGAGCCTGATGGGGTATGGCCACATATGGGGAAACCTGATCTTAGGACAGAAGCATTTGGTTTTTTTTTTCAGGGTAATTTTAGCACAGGCTTTATCTGTATTTGGTCCTTAACATTATAAGTGATGAATGGTGGGCAGTAGTGGAATTAGTGTCCATTGAAACACTTGCCTTGGAATAACAGGCATTGAGCTATATTATTTCTGTATGGCATTCAAGCTTGGTTGCCAGATCTTCCTAAAAATTTTGTGTGCCAGCATCTTAATAAATAATTTTCTGTTTCAAAGAGTTAGAATGGATTCTGTTGTCTGCAGCTGAGAAATCTGACTCAGGTTGAGTAGTTTCCAACAGAATCTTAGTGATAAGACATGAAGTCATTTTGCAGATTCACAATTGAGAAGAAAATTGAAATTAAGCATATTAAGTCTGAAGGTCTGAGAATAGTGGGCTGATGGTGTAAGTCCGGGTCTGAGTGTGAAAGCCTGAGAACCAGGAGCTCTGATATCCAAGGGTGGAAGAAGCTGATTGCTTCAGCTCAAGAAAATTCACCTTTCCTCTGTTTTTTTGTTTTGTTCTGTTTTTGTTTTTGTTCTATTCAGGCTCCCAAAGGATTGGATGATGCCCACCTGCATTGGTGAGAATGATCTTCTTTACTGATGACCCTGTAAGAAGGGATATATGTCCATTTTAGAAATAATGTAAACAAGGGGCACCTGGGTGTCTCAGTCGGTTAAGTGTCCTACTTCAGCTCAGGTCATGATCTCTGGGTCCTGGGATCCAGCCCTGAGTCAGGCTCCCTGCTCAGCAGGAAGTCGGCTTGTCCCTCTTGCTCTGCCCCACCCCCTGATGGTATGCTTGCTCTCTCTCAAATAAATAAAATCTTTTTTTTTTTAAAAGAAATAAGGTAACCAAAGTCTCAAATAACTTTTCAAACAGTCACAGTTACCAACTAGAAAACAAGAATAAAAAGCCCAGCTTCTAGCTGCCTTTAGCTCAGTGCAGAAAACATAGGAGGCAATCAGCACATTTGTTGAAAGGAATGAATAGATGAATGTCAGCTCTGCTATTTATGTATCCCTTGGCAAGACTATTAATTTCTCTGAGTCTGTGTCTTTATTTGTTAAAGGAAGACAATAATAACACCTTCTTCACAGAGTTATTGAACAAATAAAGTGATACAATAGGAAAAAAACAATTTGGAAAATGTAAAATGTTAAACAAATGTTAGATAGCATAATATTCAGCAGTGTCATAACTAAATACCCATAAAATACAGGCAGGAGACTTGGGTAGGTGGGTGTAGTGCCAGTAATGTACTGTGTCCCGTGGATCACTTAATGGATCTTTCCCTAGTTTCCTTATCTGTGAAATCACAATTGAGATTAACGTTGAGCACCTTAATGACACAGACTCTAAGATTCTTACCAAGTAATGAGACAGAATCATGCAAGCCTCTAAATAGGAAATTAATTTGAAAATGTTGGGGCACCTGAATGGCTCAGTCGATTAAGCATCCAACTCTAGATTTCCGCTGGGGGCCTGATCTCAGGGGTGTGAGATCTAGCCCCGTGTTGGGATCTGCTCTGATTGTGGAGCCTGCTTGAGATTCTCTCCCCCCCCACCTCTGCTCCCCCACCCCTGCTCTCTATCTTTCCCTCTCTCTCTCTCAAAAAAAGTTTATTATACTTCGTAGGATGATGAAAAGTATGTTGCTGATTATATTTATCCATGGCATTTTGGCCTATATCAATTAGGTCATTCAGACCTGTATCAGTGAATCAAAATTATTACGTATATAATTTGTGTATTGGTGTGTGCATATATATATGAAAACTGTATTGGTAACAGTTAATAACATGAGAATATATATATAACTTACAAACGGGTCTCTAAGAAAAATCTGCACTGGATAGAAAATGTGAAAGAGTGGGCAAGAAATTGATATTTTGTGTCTGGGTCGAGGATAAGGCTGGCTAGGGAGAAGGGTAAAGAAACTTCATTTTGTTACCGTTTGAACTTCCGTTTTGAATTATGGACCATGTATTACTGCATTACTATTTAAAAAAAGACTTAAAAATTTTATAAAAATCTTGTATAAAAATGGAACATTAACATAGAATAACCACAGGGCTTTTTAAAGCGTTGCCTTTAAATTATTAATTTAAATAATGAAAATATGAAGCCACTTCCTTTTCAGTATGATTATATGTTTTTACGGAATCTTTGCTTCCTGGGCATTTTTAACTCTTCTGAATAAAGCAGTCTTTTTAGTACTTTCTTGTAAGACTGATATGCTGAGTGGGACATAAAATTGAATAAAATGAGTTATTTCCTAAGAATAATATGAAATGTGGGTGAGGCTCCTGTTTTAACTATGAGCTCAGAGACAAATGAGGTAGAAAGTGTATGTAGGTGAAGAAGAGGAACAAGTTAAGCCTGGCATTGCTAAGGGCTACCATTAGATGCTAAGCGCCAATGCTGAGGCATTAGGGCTCCTGTGCATTTTGGTGGTCTTCCAAAGCGCGGATACTGGATAGAGTTTGGTTCTAACATCATCTAATGCCATCACCAGTCAGGGCGGGATTAGGATTTTCGCAAGCCCTTAAAAACTGAAAAGATGATGGTGACTCTCTTCCCTATGTAATTAAAAATGGAAATACATTTAGAAATACTTAAATCAGAGTGAACGCAAGACCTTCCCTCTAGATTTTCTTAAATAAAAATTCCTAATAAAAATCTCATCAAAGCTGAACTTTTTTCTGCTTTTCCCTCCTTTAGACTTAGTTCACCTGCCTGTTCCACAATCCAGCACTCGCAGGCTCTTTAACCCAACCCACGCGGCTTCTCGCAGGTGCCAGCCCCAACCCACGAGGGATCTCCTTCGCTCCTCCCACCTGACCCTTCGCCCCGCCCATTGGGCTCGCCGTCGTTACGGCAGCGCGCCGTCGCCGAAGCCCGGCAGCAAATGAGCGCAGGCGGCAGCAGCTCTCCGTCGTACCCTCGCAGGCGCATGCGCGCTCGTGCCGGGCGCTTCTGAAGACCTGGCGGAGCCCGGCGCGGATGGAGGCCTGAGGGCGGCGGGGGCGGAGCGCACCGCGAGCTGGGGGCATGTCCGCGGCGGGCGCCGTCTAGAGGAAGGCCGAGCAGCCGCCACCACGCTCTCAGTCGCGGCGAGACGCAAGCGAGCCAGGCCTCGGGCCGCGGCGGCGATGCAGCGACGGCGGCGCCCTCCGCCGCCAGCTTCTCAGCTGCCCGAGGGCTGCGGGGGAGGCGGCGGCGGCCGCGGCGGGAGCGAGGAGGTGGAAGTGCAGTTCTCCGCCGGGCGTTTGGCCTCGGCCGCGGCGGTTTCGGCGGCGGCGGCGGCCGCGCGCAGCACGGAGGAGGAGGAGGAGCGGCTCGAGCGCGAGCACTTCTGGAAGATCATTAATGCCTTCCGCTACTACGGGTAAGAAGCCCGTGGCGGACCCCGGCGCAACCCATCGAGGTGCCCGCCGGTCGCGGCGGACCCGCCGGAACGGGGGCGCCCGCCGCGCTCGCCCTCGGCCGCCACGCCTCCGGGGCGCCCGGACCGGGCCGCCAGATCTGACCTTCGGGCCCCTGAGTCACCTCGTACCACCTTAAGCCCCTCCCGGTCCTGCACAGCCGCGTGTCTGCCGCGCCGTCTGCTGCTCAGCCTCGTGTCTTCTAACCTCAGGATCAGATTAGCTCTCTTGCCTTCCATCCCTCGTTAAAGGTTTGGCTTTGAGGCCGGTGGGGTGACCGGAAAAGTCCTGTTAACAATTGCAGATAGAAGATGATGGTGGTAAAGTCGTCCGGTGCTGGGCATGATCTGTATGTGTTGTCGATGTCCTCCGAACTGAACACACGGAGAACCCAAGTTCACCTACACGTGGGATGCCGTAGGACGAATTTCCCCAAACTGTTGCCAGTTCTTGTGAGAGCTGTATAAGATTTCCACCCCAACCCCTTTGGCGCTTTGAACGTACAGGCACATTAGTGGTGAATGATGGCGCTCAATGTCTTTAACTGGTGGGTGAAATTAAGGTCGGAGGTGGTCCGGATGTTCTAAAATTTGCTAATTATTAAAGAGGGAAATGAGAGCAGGCGCAGTAAAGAACCGCTTTTATGATCTTTTATTCTGCAAATATGAATCGAATTCTCACTATGGGCTGGGCACAGTGGTAGGACTTTCAAACACCCTAACTTCCATTTTTCTTCTTTCTGGATAGATGTTAAAATAGCGTAGTCACAAAATTATAATTCCAAGTTCTGAAAGGGACTTAGATTTTCAGGTAAATAGAGCACTTTTATTCGTGAGAGTTGAGTCCACTGACGGCTATGTTCTAAGTCTGCAGTTGGAATGAGATAGGACCTGCACAAGCAAAACTGTTCCCTTAGATGGGCTCCTGCTGTGATTTATGCAAACTTTTTTTTTTTTTTAATTGCTTGACTGTGACCTCTTCAAGGGCAGGGACTGAGGCTTATTTATTTTTGTGTCACCAGTGCTTGGCATATGTTGTTGAAGCTCTATTTTTAACAAATAAGACAAGTAGTAGCAAAGAAATACATTCGTCCTTCCCAGATAGCTTGTGAATTTGTGACAAGTCAGCAGTTTGTTACTATTTTGAATTTGGAAACTTGCTTAATAAAAGACTAAAGTTATTTAGGATCTGGTTGCATTTTTGTAACAGGAGTTTTTGAAGTGCAGAGATCTTGATGAAACAATCTGATTCAACCCAGGCGTAGGAACTGGGCTGCATTACCTATGGAGCTCAAAAGGGAATTAACTAGTGTGGGGATTTTATTTAGTATCAACAGAGGGAGGAAGGCAGACAACCACAAAATTGAATTTGATGCAAGTATTTCAGTCACACAGGGAGGAGAAACAACTAACCCTAGATTTAGATAGCTAGGAGAGGTAGGTACAAAAAAGTCTGGTACATTTTACTATTGAAAAATCTAGAAAATGATACTGGAGTGTGTCCTGGAAAGATAGTGGACCCAATTAGTTAAAATGTGTGTCTCTGCTGGTTCTAATATATTAAGACTAATTTAAAATTGATATTTAAGATTAGGTATCAAATGGGCCTTTTTGTGAGCGGACAGGGACCGTTGACTGGGAGTGGGGCTCAAGCATGGCAATGTAGAAGAGTGCTTGTGTGCATATTCTAATGGTCGTGATACAGTTTCCTATACTCCAGTCCCTCTGTAGCAGTTAAATGTGGGATTGAGGGTAATTTCATTTTTTTAGAACAATCCTTTTTATTTGCATGTACTCTTGATGAAACACTTCTAATAGCCTGAAAATAGTATTAAAAATATGCTTTTAAAAACATCACTGGAAGGACTAGGGGTATAGAAAGCATTTTGTAGCAGAAAATACACCGGGTTGTTCCATTCCAACATTCTGTGATCTAGACCTGCGCTGTTCAATACTGTAGTCACTAATCGCATCTGGCTCAATTTAAGCTTAAGTTAATAAAATTTAAGATTCATTTCCTCAGTCTCACCAGCCACACGTGGCTGGTGTCTGCTATATTGGACAGTGCAGATGGAAGCCTTTCCATCACTGTAGTAAGTTCTGATGGACAATCCTATTCTGAACCTTTAGCAAGTACTTCTAAGTTTTGGAGAGCTTAGTTTCACCGCTAAATGTTTTTTTAGTCGTTATTTGGGGATTTAGATTAAAGGTCTCAGGGCAAGAAATGACTTAATATTTTTCCAGTGGCTTCTAATTTTGTGTTTCCTACAGGTTTTGCTTAGATGACATATTTCGATTAAGGCAAAAATGATTGTCGCATTGAGGCGAATAGTAAAACAAGCAAAAAACAAAAAAAAGTTGTTATCCCTAAAATATCAATCTTGTTATGAATGAAGATACTCACATTAGAAGATACTACAGTTGAAAAATTAAAGGTCTTGTCAGAAACATCCTACTTTTAGAAATAGCAGTTAAGTAAGATTTAAAAAGTTGGGATGTGGAGTTCTTTTGTACAGGTGAAGGAACAGGAATATAAAGAGGTGAACAGCTTGCCCAGGCTTACACAATCAAACTGTGATAGAGTCTGGCCTGAAGTCCAGGGTGGTTCACTGCATTAGTAAGTGGTGATATTAGTAAGACAATGTTAACCTTGTGTTTTAATACATTTTTAAAGTGGATTGAGACATTTCCCTTCCGAAAAGATACACTTTTCCTGTGTGGAATGCTAGAGTAGTTCAACAGGTGCAGAGGAATGGGTCTGTGACCTTGGTCCTTGTCTCAGACCCAGTATCAGACTCACCCTGATGAGAGGAGACTTAGGAGTTGGGGTCACTGCCAAGACCAGCCTTCTAGAGAGAGCTGAAGGTAGAGATACCCTTGAAATATAGCTGGTCACTCTATTTTCTCCCCTTAGTCACCAGAGGATACGGCCTCTCGGCCTCTCGCTGCTGACCAAGTTCAGAACCAAGGGGAGCCTGAAGGTTGTAAAACATTCCTTTAAAGCGGCGTTGGGAAATTCTTTAAAGGGCTGGGCAATGAATATTTTAAGGTCAGGGGCTAGGTATTCTCTGTTATAGCTATTCAACTCTGCCCCTTTGTGGAAGCAACCATAGGCAGTATGTGAACAAATGCATATGGCTATGTTCCAGCAAAAGTCTTTATAAGATGGACCCAATAGCCAGGGGGTCATAGTGTGCCCCCCCCACCTTAAAGTACATTGGTAGTGTAAGCATTTCCAGAGTAGTGAAGTTAGCCCCATTTAAAATAGTATAGTAAAGATTGGACTCTTGTGTCAGCTTCAGTACGATCTCACTTATTCAGGAGACTCACTGTGGATCTATGTTATGGACAGTTTTGCAGACCATTAACAAATCAAGGGTTAAGAGATATGCTGTGCCTCGTCCTGTTCTGTGTAGTTACATCACTTCTGTATCAGTAATTGACAGTAAACAGGTGCGGGCTCTTCTGACCAATCCATAACTTACCTCAACTACCCGGCAATCATGGAAGTTAAGTAGTCCTCATGGAGAATGAAAAATAGCACCTAGTGGGTATATAACTGAACATTTATTGATTGTTATTTGCATAGGCTGGAATCCTGAGATTCAGTTGGGACAAACACAAGACTTGTGTTTTAGAAGAATTCATTGGGAGTGGTAGACTTCATCTGGGGACAGCATTCCTAGGGAGCAGGCCTCTTAGGAATCTTTTGAGAGACCTAATGAGGGCCTGGGAGAGGTAGTGATTTGCAGAGAGTTTATGAAGTAGAATCGAAAGGATCTGGAGTTGTGGTTGTGGGGTCTGTGAGAAGAGGCATTTTAGGATGACTCATTTGCTTCTGACTAGAGTGGATGTATGGCGTACCATTCGTCAGTGTCAGCCATATGGGAAGAAGTGCAGGGTGTTTTTGGGGGGTGATGATCATGTGCTAAGTTCAGTTTCGATATGTTGAATTTTGAGGGATGCTGAGAGGGAGGTTGTGGGGCATCCAGTGCCCAAGAATACTAGAAACGAAGTACTGTGAGACTATTTAACCAATTGACCCTGAGTTGTACCCTTCACAGCTCTGCTGTTTGCGTAACACATTATGGTCACTTTAAATAGTTCCTTTAGTGTCCTACTCTATTTTATGGGATTGTAAATTGGTACAATCCTTCTGAAAATCAGTTTGTATCAAGAACGTTAAAAATACTTATCCTTTTTTTTTTTTTTTAAGATTTATTTATTTTAGGGGTGCCTGGGTGGCTCAGTTGTTAAGCATCTGCCTTCGGCCCGGGGCGTGATCCCGGCGTTCTGGGATCGAGCCCCATGTCAGGCTCTTCTGCTGGGAGCCTGCTTCTTCCTCTCCCACTTCCCCTGCCTGTGTTCCCTCTCTCACTGGCTGTCTCTCTCTGTCAAATAAATAAATAAAATCTTAAAAAAAAAAGATTTATTTATGTTAGAGCTAGCTGGAGGAGGGGCAGGGGAAGAGAGAAAGGGAGGGAAGCAGACTCCCCACTGAGCGTGGAGCCCACTCTGGGGCTCGATCCCATGACCCGTGAGATCATGACCTGAACTGAAACCAAGAGTCAGATGCTTAACCAACTGAGCCACCCAGGCGCCCCAATACTTACCCTTTCTAACTTGATAATTCTTCTTTTGGGAATTCGTAGTATTTTTTTTTCTAAAATACAGACAGATTTAGAACACAGAAAGTTTGTCATATAAACAAGTGAAAGTATCTAGATGCCCAGTGTTTGAGAAATAACTAAGAAAATTTTGGTTGCATAGGTGGGATGTTAACAGTCATTATAGTCATTTACACTATAGTCAGTAGAGAAATTTTTTTTCTGATCTGGGAAAATTCTTTGACAAAGGTGAAGAATTACAAGTGCTTCTAAAAAGTTGATGTGCATGGGAATCATTTGGAGATCTTGTTAAAAGGCAGATTACATTTCAGTAGGTCTTAGGTGGGGTGTGAAATTCTTCATTTCTAGTTACCTCCAAGTGATGTGCTGTTTTGTGTATCACGTTTTGACTAGAGAGGCACTTAAATGACTTTTTCTTAACAACAGCAAGGAGAAATATGCCAAAAAGTTAGAAGTGATTGCCTTTAGAAGAGGGATTATTAGTAGCTTTTTTTTCCTGGAGTACTTCTAATTCTCTACATTTTTTGTATTTTCACTGTGAACATACTAGTTATATAAATGAGGTATACCTACCGTATTTGAGCTGTGTTTCAGGCCCTGGGCTAAGTGATTTGTGTGCATTACTTTGTTAACATTTTCAGTGAAATCCCATTGCGTTGCCAGAGGAACATAATAGTACCTAACCTCGTGGGGTTTTATGGAGATTTTTCAGAGTAATCCATGTTCAGTGACTTGGTGTAGGGCCTGGCTTTTATTTAAATCTCAGTAAGTGATAGCTTCTATAATCATCATTGTCACTGTTGTTATTACGTAGTACCTTGTTTTGTATGTGAGACAATTGGGATACAGAGAAAGGAAGTAACTGGCCAAGGGTCGCATAATTTCAATCCAGATCTGTTCGACTCCACAGCTCACTATTATTTTTGTCTCTAGGGGGACAACAGCAAGCATCAGGGTAGCCTCTGCCAACTTAATCTTTCCACGTTACCCTGCCATTCCCCCTTCGCCCCTGACCGCCACAACCACCACGCACAAGCTTCTAAATACCTGGTCAGGTTACTGCTTTACTCAAGAGCTTCTTCAGAACTTCTTTATTGCTATCCAGAGATCAGTAATTTGGCATAAAAACGAGACGATTATTTGGATGAATAGAAAGATTCGGGCAACCAAATGAAAAAGTGTTTTTCATTTTTATTTAGTATGGAGTAAATGCCAAAGAACATTGAGAAGAAAACAAACATTTATTTGTTTGTATATATAAAATGTAAAGAATGATACAGTGAATGCCCATGCACTTAACGCCTGGCTTAAAAAAAACTTCTTTCCCCTCAAAGAACATAACTAACTTGAATTTTCATTTCCTTGCTTTCTTTGTAGTTTTTTTACATGTGTTCAGTCCCTGTAATATATTATTTTTATATAAGATGGAATTGTACATTCTGTATTTTTCTGCAACTTGCTTTTTTCAACAAATATTTACATTCATGAGTTTTATCCATATTGTGTATAGTTGTAGTTTATGGAATTGCATTCCATTGTATGATTTTACTGTACTTCGTTCATTTTATTGGTGATGGACCACTAGGTTGTTTGCAGATTTCTTGTTTGTTATATATAACAGTGCTAATAAGAAGCTAGTTTATGTTTCATGGTGCCCATTTACAAGAGTTTCTTGAGTATGTGTCTAGGACTGTAATTGCTAGGGAGTGTGCATATTAAGCTTTACTGGGTAATGCTAAATTATTTCCCAAAGTGGTTGTACTAATTTATGCACCTCTCATCAATCAGTATGTATATATATTCCAGTTATTCCATATTTTTGGAATATTTCCTGTAGTCAAGCTTTTAGATTTTGCCCATCTGATTGATGTAAAATGGCAGTCATTGCAAATGTAATAATCAGCTTTTAAAAATGATGGGGTTTTTTGTTCATTTTCAGTTTTATAAATAGGTAATCCCCAAAGTGACCTTTAGAGTTATCTGGAAACTTCTGGAATGCAAATTGTGAATAATATCATGTAAAATGCTATAGAATTTCAATTTTTTCCTCTGTTTACTACTTTTGTAGTACATAAGATCCTTTGTGGTTTTTTTTTTTTTTTTTAATTCAGCTTGGTTGGTTCTTAGTTAATTTCAGAACACATTTTGTATATTCTTAAGTAACTTCACAGCAGTATTCTACTTGATGGAGAAATTTAAAGTATTCGTCTAGTTTGCTGAAAATTTTAAGTTTGGAAATTAAAATCATAAAAATAAACTAATTGTACATTAATCCTCTTTATGTTTCCTTTTTCCCTCCTAGTTGGTGCAAATGTTTACTTCGCTAGTTATAAACTATTTGTCTTTTGTTTGGTTGCTTAGAGAATTTGTAATAAGGTGAAAACGTAAAACTTTCTAAGTTGATATCCTTTAAGAAACCAAAGATTGTAAATCACAGGACAGTATCTCAACATGATAAAGGAATAACTGTACAGAAAGACAACCTTAAAATAAGATTGGACCTGGTGAGAATTCTTTTGCCAATTTAAAAAACACCTTTTATGTTTTAGCACCAGTATGCATGAGCGAGTGAACCGAACAGAAAGACAATTTCGATCACTTCCAGATAATCAACAGAAACTACTTCCGCAGTTTCTTCTTCACTTGGACAAGATTCGGAAATGCATTGATCATAATCAAGAAATACTACTGACCATTGTGAATGATTGCATACATATGTTTGAAAATAAAGAATATGGAGAAGATGTATGTGAAAGTTTGTTCTATTTTTATTTTAGGGTTTAACCTTTGTATTTTGAGGTCTTTATCTTTCTGAATTTCATTTTTATATTTTGCATGGGCCATTTGCTCTACTCAGTGTTTTCACTTACATGTTCAGGCATTTGATTAGGCTTAATAGAATAGTATGCCAGAAACTGGATTTGTCCACAGATTTTTTTTCTAAAAATAGTAAGATAATTGTTGGCATATTGCTGTATGTTTCACATAATGTTCTGACTGTTCCAGCCTATAGAGTTAGTGACTTTAATTTTTATAACCAACTTTACTAGCTGTGTAAAATTAATTTCCCTTGCTAAATTCATTTTCAGTATCTTGTATCTATTGATATTTATCTTTTACTTTAAGAAATGATTTTCACTTATAAATCTCAAGGGACTGGCAGTAATAGAAACTGAAGTCCTCTTTTTGTATCCACAGGATAGATACAGTTGGGCCACTCCAGTGTGAGCCTCTCCATGCTGCCCCATCAATGACCTGGAGGGACTCTCTTCCCTCTCTTAGAGAGAGAAGATGTCCGTCTCCATAGCAGCTCAGTTCTGGTCCTCTCCTGAGTAAAGACTGCTTAATTATATGGTGGTTTCATGATTAATGGACCTTAAATCTATTGAGGGTAGAAGTGAGACCACCAAACTTTTTTCATGTAGGATCTCAAGCTGCACTTGAACCCCGGTTGAGGTGAGAGGCTAGTGATTTATCCACTACACCATCCATATAGCCCCTTAGTAGCACGTCCGTTTGACCATATTCAAGATTGATTCCTTGGTCAGAAGCTAATTGATTTCTGTTTTTTAAACAGGGGAATGGAAAGATTATGCCAGCATCTACATTTGACATGGATAAATTAAAATCTACACTGAAACAATTTGTGAGAGACTGGAGTGAAACTGGGAAAGCAGAGAGGGAAGCCTGCTACCAACCAATCATTAAAGAAATTTTAAAAAATTTTCCGAAAGAAAGATGGTAAATAGTATCTTATTTTTAACCAATTTCTTTAAGCTATGTAAGCACTAAGTTTCTCTATAAGAAACTTCACATTTTCCACATATGGGTGTGTGGTGTTGTATGTGTTCGTAGATGCTTTATGTGAGGTTGCAGTTAATATTTTGAATACTCTTTGCTCTAGTGCTTAAGGGAAATCACTCCATCTGGAATTACTAAGGTTAGATTGAATGTTCATTATCAATGATGTTTTCTTTTATAATTTGCTAATGGCAATGCAAAAAGCTGCAGACTTTGCATTTTCCTCATTATGACAAACTTGTAAGTAGATGAGGGATCTGCAGCTTAGAGCAGAGATTCTTTTTTGTGCCATGAAAAGCCTAAGCAGTCCATTTTTCAGAATAACATTTATAAATGAATAAAATAAAATGCATAAGATCGCAAAGAAACCAGTTTTGAAGAATAGTTATCAAACTACTTAAAAAGCAAATTTGTGCTGTAACATGCTTTGTATCCTGTATCACATTAAATAAGATCTAGGAGCAAGTATAATTACTGTATTTTTGAAAATACTAGTGTATGTGTTATTTTGAGAATCTCAACTTCAAAATAATTCCAAGATAAGTTGCATGCATTTTATACTGCTCATACACTCTACCTAATTACCAGTTCTTGACATTTTACATTTTATTCTTTCTTCTTCCTGTTTCCCTCCCTCCTTCTCCTGCTTTATGTGATTATGTCTAAAACCACATATATGCACAATTATCATTTAAACCATGTGAGAGATCAGTTTGTATATATCATTTTTTTTTTAAAGATTTTATTTATTTGACAGAGATAGAGACAGCCAGCGAGAGAGGGAACACAAGCAGGGGGAGTGGGAGAGGAAGAAGCAGGCTCATAGCGGAGGAGCCTGATGTGGGACTTGATCCCATAACGCCGGGATCACGCCCTGAGCCGAAGGCAGACGCTTAACTGCTGTGCCACCCAGGCGCCCCAGTATATATCATTTTTTAACCTCTTAATACTTCAGAGTTCATTTCTTAAGAATAAGGATATTCCCCTCCATGAACACAGTGCAGTTATCAGATTGAGAAAATTTAACATAGAATACTGTTTTCTAATCTACAGTCTGTATTCAAGTTTTATAAAATTATCCTGAAAATGTTCTTTATAACACTTCTCTATCCAGTCTAGAATCCAGCCCTGGATATTATATTACATTTCATTATAACGTCTTGGTCTTTAATCTGGAACAGTTCTTGGCCTTTCTTTGAGTCATGATGTTGGTGTTTTTGGAGAATACAAGGAAATTATTTTATATATTCCTCAGTTTGAGATTATCTGTAGTTTCTTCATGATTGGATCTGGATCATATGCCCCTTTTCAAAATAATACGTAATTGATACGTAATTGATTGTTCTCAGGATATCACATTCAGAGTCCTACAGTGTGTGTTAGCCCCTCATTGACAATTTTAATTTTGATTAGCCATTCAGAATGTCACTTAGTTTCTCCATTGTGTACTTACTGTTTCTCCTCTTGCAACTAATAAACAATTTCTGAAGAGACACTTTGAGACCATACAATTAATATCCTGGTCCTGCTCAGACTTTCTCTGCCTTAGAATTATTAGCCATTGATGATTCTTGCATGAACTGGTCTGTCCTATGCTGGTTATGGAATGGTGATTTTCTAACTTTACAGTTATTCAGTCAGCATTCTACCGTATCTATAAACTATTACCTGGAAGGTCTAATGGTTCCTATTTTATTCAGTGGGTTATGATCCATTACCATTGGTTTTTTGTTGTCATTGTTGCCTCAGATTTATCCAGCATGAGTCCCTTCAAGTTGACCCCTGTGTCCTTTCACGTGGCCCAATTCTTTTTGAGCACGTCCTTATTTTCTGGCACAACAAGATATTTCAGTCCCATCATGTATCTTCCCTACTTTAGTCCTGAAATTGGATATTTTTCAAGGCCCTGGTTCCTTTAATGTGGAATGGTATGTAGAAACCAAGATCTGGCACTAGACATGCTCATTGTTACTGAGATGTTACAGCTTTTGAGCCTTTCAGTGGAACACACACACACACACACACACACACACCCTAGCATTTGTTCATACTGATCCCTTCAATTCCAATCCAACCCAACCCCAAAAGTTTCCTTCTTGGCTTCCCCTGTTCTCTATATCTGTCAGCCTTTTTCTGCAGTAAGAACCTGGCTTCTGGCAACATCAATACATTTACTCATTCACTCAGTCCTACAGTACTCACATAATGGTTTCAGAATTACTACCTCCATACCACTATGAAAAACAAACTACCAGCGTGAGTTTAGAATTTGCTAGCAACTATTTTTTCCCCTAAACGAAGGGTATTCATAAAAATATTCTTCACAAGTTGCTCAAGTTAGCTTGGCTTCGATCCCCTATCCTCGGTGTGGTTTTTTTTTTTTATTTGAAATTCAGTATATCGAGGTTTGTTTCTGGTTGCTTTCAGTTTTTAGGGTTCTGTCTTGCCCCCAAACCCATCCCTGTTGATTTATATTTATTTTTTGGTTTGTGGGCTATCCGTTATCAACTTGTGATATTCAGAAAAAGTGTTATTCCCTTCCCTATTCCTTTGATAGCCCATCTCAGCTCCTCATTCTCAATCCCACACCCCATGTAGGTAATCAGTATCATTAATTTCTTGTTTATCCTTCTTGTTTTTATTTTTTGTTTCTTATGTAAGCAGATACAGGTTTTTTCTTCTTAATTACCTCCTTTTGTTTCATATACAAAACGTAGCAGCTTGTGTATTTTATGTTGTACTCTGCTTTTTTCTCTTAACAGTATATCTTAGAAATAGCTACATGTCAGTTCATGGAGATCCTCTTCAGCCTTTTTTACAGCTGTAGAGTACTTCAGCCAATCTCCCGTATTTGGTTTTTTAAGTAGTTGGCAGTATCTTAACGATTATAAATTATGTTACAATTAATAACCATATGCATGAGTATTTTTGTACCTTTGGAAGTATATCTTTAGTGTAAATTCTTAGACATGGGATTGCTGATTTTGAAAGGTAAATTCATATGTAGTGTGGTTAAGTGTGTTAGCTACCTGTTGCGTGCAACAGATTACCACAAATTTAACTGCTTAAAACAGCATACATTTATTACTTCACAGTATCTGTGGGTCAGAAGTCTGGGTATAGCATAATTGCATCCTCTGTCGGATCTTACAAGGTTGCAATGCAGATGTCTACTGGGCTTTGTTCTCATCTGGAGGCTTGACTGTGGAAATGCCTGCTTCTAAAGTCACTCATGTTGTTGGCAGAATTGATTTCATTATGTTTATAGGACTGAGGGCCCTGGCTTTTTGTTAACTGCCTTGGACACCTGCCTTAGCTCCGAGAGGCCAGTTGCAGTTCCTTGTCTTATGAGCTTTCCCCAAATAATCACTTACTTCGTCAAGTGGGCAAGGAGAGTCTTCAGAGCAAGTAGGCTTTCAGTGGAGTCTTTTATAATGTGATGTTATCACAGGCGTGACTGTTGGTTAGAAGCAAGTCATAGATCCCTCTGCACACTAAAGGGAGGGGATTATAAAAAGGTGTGAACACCGGTAGGTGGGGCCGCTTTAGGGTCTCTTGCCAGTTATTGCCACATGTGCCTATAAGGGTCGTACTGTTTTGCCTTCTTGCCCGCGATGTGTGAAAGTGCTTGTTTACTCACAGCCTTGCCAAACATTGTACTACCAAGCTTTTGAACTTTTGCCAATCTAATGGGTGGAGAAGCATATCTTGGCCTACTTCTCATTTGCATTTCTCTTATTATGAATGAAATTGAATATCTTCATAAGTTTAAGGGCCATTTTATACCTTGTTTTGAGAAATATATATTCATGTTTTTCCTCTCATTTAAAAAAGTTGAGGTGAGGGACACCTGGGTGGCTCGGTCAGTTAGGCATCTGCCTTCAGCTCAGGTCATGATCCAGGGTCCTAGGATCGAGTCCCTCATTGGGCTCCCTGCTTGGCGGGGAGCCTGCTTCTCCCTCTGCCTGCCGCTCCCCCTGCTTGTGTGAGCTCGTTTGCTTTTTCTCTCTCTGACAAATAAATAAAATCTTTTTGAAAAAATTATAAAGTTGAGGTGAAATGCATATAGCAAAAGTGATGGTTTTAAAGTAAACAGTTTGATGGTATTTAGTATATCCACAGTATTGTATACCCATCATCTCTACAGAGTTGAAAACATTTTCATGGACCTGAAATAAATACCATACCCATTAAGTCGTTACTCCCCATTCTCCTTACCCTACCCCTCAAGCTCTGTTTGTCAGCAGTTTGACTCTGAGGTGCCTAGATGTGCTTTTCTTTGAGTTTATCCTGCTTGGTGTTTGTTTTGCTTTGGAGGGTTTGGGTAGATATCTATCAACAAATCAAAGCTTGTTTGCTCTTATTTTTTTTTCCTTCTGGGACTTGAGTTGGTTGTATATGAAACTGCTTCACATTGTCTCTCAGGTGTCAGATGACTCTTTTCTCACTAACTCTTTATATTTTAGTTTGGATAATTTCTTTTTTTTTTTTTTTTTTTAAGATTTTGTTTATTTATTTGACAGAGACAGCCAGCGAGAGAGGGAACACAAGCAGGGGGAGTGGGAGAGGAAGAAGCAGGCTCATAGCGGAGGAGCCTGATGTGGGGCTCGATCCCATAATGCTGGGATCACGCCCTGAGCTGAAGGCAGACACTTAACCTCTGTGCCACCCAGGCGCCCCTTAGTTTGGATAATTTCTATTGACCTTACTTGAATTTTGCTGATTGTGTACTATGCCAGTCTGTTGAGAAACTCACTGAAAAACTGAACTCTGATACCGAATTAAAAAAAAAAAAAAAAGTCTAGTACTTCCATATAGACATATATTTCCATGTGTGTGTTCTCTCTGTGCTCACATTTCCTATTTGTACATATGATCTATCTTTTCAACTTGATGCTTTAATGTATTTTTTATGGTTAGTTTTAAATCCCTGTCTGATAATTCCAACATATGTGCTATTTGTGGGTCAATTTTGATGATGGTCTCCTCTCATAACAATGGGTTACATTTTCTTTTTGGTTTGCATGTCTCATTTTTTGTTGAATGCCAGATGATGTATGTAAAAGAATAGTAGAAACTGAAGTAAATAATATTGACAACTAGAAAAAAGGCATTCCCCTTCTGCAAGCTGTGAGCATGGGGGGGTTATTGTGTTTTTAATTTTTAATATTATTACATGTATTAGCTGCTTCAATCACTTAAGAAAAAATTGTCTGTAATACCCTTAGTGGCAATGTAACAATTTTCGCTTTCTAGAAAATGAAATAGTTTCTAAGTTTTCATCTGCATCTCACCTTTTACTTCATGTACATTGATTTTAGTATCTTTCCTGCAATAGATTAATAGGAAGATCTTTGCAATATTAAGAAACACTCAGACTCTCAGCCATGAAAATATAGTTACTTTTTCAGCAGTACATGAACTGTGTCCACAGGAAACCATTGGTGTATTGGAATTGTCATCTGTAAAGGATAGGATTGGGGCTCTTAGTTGGCTTTTAACAGGTAATGGCTGCTAACCCACCGGGTTTGGATCTCTACATGGGTGTGCAGTGTAGATTGTCTGTAGCTGGGTGCCGTGAAAATCACCCACTGTTTTTCTCCTTGTGGCCAGTACATTTTTGACATGCTGTGCTATAGTTACCTGCTGAACACACAGTTGAGGGGATAATAGATTAATTATAGACTTGTGATTCCTGTATCACCTAAAGCTTTCATTATTTTCATTCCATCGTTGATGACAGTTGTGACACTTTACTGGTTTTTCAATTCTATAAATATTTCTTCAATCAGATTTACAGTGTTCTGGGTCTGAGACCCAGAAATAACTCAGTAAGTGAGTAACATTGGAAGCCCAGGTGAAATTATTATTCCAGCCATGTTATCACAAAAAAAAAAAAAAAAAAAAGACCAGTGCTTCCAAGGCAGTTTCTACACATCCAGATATCTAATGTACAAGATTCGGAAGTTATATAAGTAATAATTCACTGACTTTTTAAAAAGATATCATTTAGGAGGTTTTCTAATGACATGTTTTTCTAGAAAGAAGTTTATTCATAGGCTTTAAAGCTAGGCACATTTCGATTACTTCAACTACTGGAAATGCTTGACATATATAGTACTCATTTGAGAAGCTTTTAATTTACATTTTTAGTGTCCACAGACTTGTTAATGAATTTCGTATTCCCAGTTTTATCAGTGAGGATACAGTATGCTTGGGGTTCTAACTTTTTATAACACTGACTCTTTTCTTCATGCTTTTTGTAGTCTTTATTATGTTTGGGTTGAAGATGATTTGTCAGAGATGAAATTGTGTGGTCTTTGTGATCTTTGACCCCCCCCCTTTTTTTTTGCATGTATTGATTCTTTGTTGGATATATGATTTGCAGATATTGTCTCCATTTCTGTAGGTTGTCTTTTCACTTTCTTGACATCCATTGATGTACAAAATTGTATAATTTTGGTGAAGTCCAATTTATCTATTTTTTCTTTTGGTGCTAATGCTTTTCATGTCATGTTTATGAAATCATGGCCAAATCCAGTGTCATGAAGATTTTCTCCAACACTTTCTTCTGAGAGTTTTATAGTGTTAATTGTTAAGTTTAGATCTTTGGTCCATTTTGAGTTCATTTTGTATGTGGTGTAAGGTAAGGGTCTAACTTCATTTTTTTACATATGTATATCTGGTTTTCCCAGTACCATTTGTTAAAAGGCTGTCCTTTCCCCATTGAATTGTCTTGGTACTATTGTTGAAAATCAATTGACTGTACATGTGAGGGTTTATTTCTGGTTTCTCTGTTCTACTGGTCTATACACTGGCCCTTATGGCAATTCCATAGTATTTTAATTTCTGTAGCTTTGTAAGTTTTGAAGTCAAGAAGTGGAAGTCCTTCAGTTTATTCTTTTTCAAGATAGTTTTGGCTATTTGGGGCCCCTTGCAATTCCATATGAATTTCAGAATCAGCTTTTTCATTTTTGCAAAAAAGGCTATTGTAGTTTTGTTAGGAATTGTGTTAAATACGTAGATTGGTTTGGATAGTATTGACATCTTAACAATGTTAAATCTTCCTATCCATGAACATAGAATGTCTGTTATTTAGATCTTCTTTAATTTCTTTCAGCACTGTTTTGTAGTTTTCAGTGTATAAGTCTTTCTTGACCTTGGTTAGATTTATTCCTTAAGTGTTCAGTTCTTTTAGATGTTATTGTAAATGGAATTGCTTTCTTAATTTCCTTTTGGATTATTCATTGCTGATGTATAGAAACACAGCTAATTTTTATGTGTTGATTGTGTAACCCTGCAACTTTGCTTAATTTATTAGCTGGAGGAGCTTTCTTGTGGATTCTTTGCAATTTTCTGCATACAGATTCAGAGCATCTGCAGATAGAGATGGTTTTTACCTCTTCCTTTCCCCTTGAATAGCTCTGGTCAGAACTTGTACAGTGTTGAATAGCAGCGGTGGGTGAAAGGGGGCATCCTAATCATGTTCTGGGTCTTAGAGGGAAAACTTTCATTCTTTCACCATTGAGTATGATGTTAGCTGTAGGTTTTTCATAAATACCCCTTATCATATTAAGGAATTTTCCCTGTGTTCCTAGTATCCTGAGTATTTTTATCAAGAAAGAGTGTTGCATTTTATTAAATGTCTTTTCTGTGTCAATTTAAAAGATCATGTTTCTTTCCTTTGTTCTGTGATATATTACATTGATTGATTTTCTTATGTTGAACCACTCTTGTATTCCTTACATAAATTCCTTTTGGTCATGGTGAATAATCCTTTTAATATGTTCTTGGGTTCAATTTGCTAATATTTCATTGAGGGCTGTTACATCCGTAAAAAGGGTATTATTGATCTGTTCTCTTTTTTTTGTGAGAATTCTTGTGAATTTTCTTTTCCTGTGATGTTAACAGATTTTGGTATCAATAATGTTGGCCTCATAGAATGAGTTACAGGAAGTGTTCTTTAATTTTTTGGGAGTTTGAAAAGAATTGGAGTTCATTTGTCATTAAATATTTAATAGAATTTACCTCTAAAACTATCTGGGCAGGACTTTGTTGGGAGACGTCTTTGCCTCTTTAACGATGGAAGATTGATGTGGCAATGTTGAAATATGCTTTTAATTTTTCTTTAAGACATGAAGTCTTCCTCAGTAATGCTTATTTTGAAAACTGTAGGCTTTAGTTGGAATAAAAAGCTAAAAATCACACAGTTTTTAAAGGCTACCTTTGTGTACTTTAATAAATGCTATAGGTTCTTTTTTTTTTTAATTCTTATCAATAGTCATACATTAAATATTCTACAACTGCTAGAATTTTGATATAGTTATTATGGACTTCCTTAAACATTGATATATTGTAGGATGTTATATTCTTAAATCTTCTAGTTGGTACTCTCTGTCAATGTATATATTCAGTGCTCTGCTCTAAAATAATAGATAATAATTGAATAGATTCTATAAACATAAAGTCCAGGTCTTTCTCAAAATTAAAAATATTTCTGTTTTTGAAAAGTAGGTTATGCAGTAAGACATTGCAATTAGAATATACCAAAGTTTGCGTCTATTTGGAAGGCTGAATGCTAAATGCTTATGTTAGCATCATTTCTAGCACTTTCAACATGACTTTTTTCATATTCGTTGAATCATGATCATTGAATCATGTATTTACCGTGGTGTCCAAACAGCATAACAATGTCCGCTATATCAAGGGGCATGCATGCTATTGTTAAAGGTACTTAGTGAACTGACACAGAGTATTATTTTACTGTTCTCTATCTACTGTTTTATTATCATTATTTCTACAACATATAGAATATGGACTGGTAAGGAAAGAATGAATTAACTCTTAATCTGATAGGTTATTTTAAAATTAAAGAATAATCAATTTTTTTGATTAGGTAAAACATATCACAGAGTTAAAATTTTTTTAAACTTCACAAGATTTAAAGTCTCTTTCCTATAACTGTTACCCAGCCACCCATTCCCCGTCCTTGAAAATAATCAATATTATAAGAGTAGATAGGCAGATAAACTTTAAATGAAGAGTGCCAAGATACCTGTCAAACTTTTTTTTTTGTGCCATTCTTGGACCTAATGCAGAAATTCCATTGTCTCTTCTTATGTCATTTGTTTTGCTTTTTAATCTAGATTGGTTTCCTTATAGTTGATAAGATGAGCTATCAAAAACCTTAAAAAATAAAGCTAATAAAACAGTTAAGTCCATATCCATGTTAAAGTCATAATTTTGCCATAAAGAAATAAACCCCTAGTCCGGAAAAAGGGACATTAATTACAGTCCTTCAGTATCCAGGTTGATTCTTAGGTAAATCCTGGTCAACTTTGGGTCTCAGATAAATTTCCAGGATCCTGTTTATGCCACGGTAAGCACATGGGAATTTGCTGTCTTTTTCTAAATGAGCTGTCTATAAAAGAAAGTATACTTAAATATGCGTAGAATTAACTGTACCTGTGAGCATTAAAATATTTTTTTCCTATGAAAACACACTTGTCCTATTAATTTGTCCAATTTGTCTCTGTTTAGAGTTTTTATTTATTTTACTTTTTATGTTTGTTAAGTAGGCTCCACGCCCAGTGTGGGGCTTGAACTCACAACCCTGAGATAGGGGCACCCATGTGCCCCTATTTAGAGTTTTTAAATGCTTGAGTTTGCAAGCACAAGCAGCTTTGAAGCCATAGATTGACATCTGTATTGAGGTCTGTTTGTTAATTAAGGAAATGCTGTTTTAATTGTGCTGAAAGCCAACCATTTTCAGTAGTTACTAGCCTCTAGTCTTTTGGTTTTAAATAGATTTGGACTGTACTTCAGTGAGCAGTTGTTCATTGAAATTAGCAATATAACTTTTCTTGAAGTATGAGCTCAAAATTTAAACCTTTTTCTCAAATATGAACATAAGCACAGTAACTTTTCATTTTGGTGGTCTGAACCGTATGTATTGAGAGTTTCAGTTTTTGAAGTGACTAATGATGTTATCGTTTGAATTTAAGAATTTTGTGCTATAAAGTTTATGGTTGCTAAGGAAAGAGATGCTTAAGTTTGAGTCCTGCCTGAAATGAAAAATCACAACCATGTGGACCCATATTCTCTTGTGAATCCTGAAAACTGTTGGACTGTATTTTTATATCTTAATTTCATTAGCCCATCCCATTTTAGAAGAAAATGAACTGATACTTGGCATGTGGGAGAAAAATCTATAGTGTCTTTTCATTTCACTCCCCAAGAATACAGATATACTATTGACCAGTTGAATATAGTTTTTCTTTCTTATAGTTGGACATTAGGAAAATATATAGTAAGCTTTAAAGAAGTATTTTTTTCTACTTATATTAAAGAATATAAATCGTAATTTGTGAAAGGATTCTTTTGGCTAAGAGAAACCATTTAAAAAGAGAAAATGGAGGAAATGTAGACTGCCAAATAATGCAAGAGTAGAGACTGAAAATTTAGATTTATCCCTCATCCTGAAAACCCTCTTAGACGAAAGACAAATATTTATTTCAGATCTTTCAAACAAGATCTTAAGCTCTTAGAGTTCAGGATTTCAAGTGCTTATAAATCTAGAGTAATAACTCAGTGGAAAAATAGTGTGAATAGTGCACAGAAAAAGAAATACATGATCGTCAATCTCATAAGAATATGCAAATGGGAAAACCACACTAGGTTTCCATTTTTCACCTATCACATTGCAAAGTTTAAAAGTTACATAACGTACTAGAGGTATGTGGAAACATATACCTTGCTGAAGGGAGAATAAATCAGTAAAATCTTTTGGAGCGCAACTTGGTAATATCTAACGAAATTTAAATGCATATCTTTTGACTCTTGGAATTCAATTTTTTTTTTTTAAGATTTTATTTATTTATTTGACAGAGACAGCTAGCGAGAGAGGGAACACAAGCAGGGGGAGTGGGAGAGGAAGAAGCAGGCTCCCAGCAGAGGAGCCTGATGTGGGACTTGATCCCAGAAACGCTGGAATCACGCCCTGAGCCGAAGGCAGACGCTTAACGACTGAGCCACCCAGGCGCCCCTTGGAATTCAATTCTGGGGAAGTTTTCTACGATTCCTACATGTGGAAAATCATTTATGCTAAAGATTTTAGTTTTAACATTATAATCACAAAAGATTGGGAAAAAAATCTAAATGTCCTTAAGCAGTGGATTTTGATACATTATGGTACAGTCATGCAGTGGAATATTTATTCAGTCATAAAACAATTTAAGGAAGCTCTGTGTACAAATAGAAAAGATGCTCAAGATGCATTAGATCAGAGATGGCCAACTTTTTCTTAAAGGGCCAGCCAGTAGATATTTTAGGCTGTTCAGGCACTGGGTACGACTCTGGGTAGTCTCTGGGTACAATTCTCTGGGTACAAATTCTCATGCACAATTTGTTTATGTGCATGACTGTGTAAAACCTTATTTGTGGAAACACGTCACTGGCCCTTGGGTCATAGAAAAACTTGGTATATAAACTATAGCAGAGGTATGAAGTGCTGAAATTACTGAGAAGTGAGTTCAAGCTTTGCCTGGGATGGTTGGGAAAGACCTCATAGATAAGGTGAAATTTAAACTGAGTTTCTGTGGGGGTATAGGAGCTCTAAAAGATTAAGGTGAGAAAGTGTTTTCTGGAATTGGTGAGAAGTTGATTGATACATGAGAGTTCTTGAGTTGATGAAGAGGTAAAGTGGGATATTTTTGAAGGGGCTAGACACTAATGGGATTTCTAACCCATTTTCTACTTTTTTTGTTGAAGATTTTATTGATTTGAGAGAAAGCATGAGCAGGGGGGAGGGGCAGAGGGAGAGGGAGAAGCAGACTCCCCATTGAGCAGGGAGCCTGATATGGGGCTTGATCCCAGGACCCCAGGATCTCAGCCTGAGCCAAAGGCAGACACTTAACCGACTGAGCCACCCAGGTGCCCCCCATTTTCTACTTTGAATAAAAAATATTTCAGTACCTAGCTCTGTTAAACCTTGAAATTTTGGCATACTTCATTCAGGGTTTTGTTTTGTTTGTGTGGGTTTTTTGGATATATTTTTAAAAAGAAATATTACAGATACAGTTGAGTCCTGAGCATATTCTTCTCTCTTTCCGGAGATAACAACTAATATGAAGTTGTTATTCTAATCTTTACTTCCTATAATCATTACATGTTTATATACCTTTAAACAAAACATTTTATTGTTCTTTATATTGTAAAATTCATAGAATGGGTTGTGGTGTCATTTCACAATTGGCTTTTGCTCAAAATTGTGTTTTTACTATTTCCCTGTGTGGATCAGCACTGGCCAATAGAAATATAATGCAAGCCATATATGTTATTTTAAATTTTCTCATAGCCACATAAAAAGCCACAGGTGAAATTAATAATCTACTTTAATAACCCCATTTATCTGAAATATTATTTCGGTATAAAATCAGTATGTGACATTATTAATGAGGTATTTTACATTCCTTTTTTATACTGAAATCTGGCCTCTGTTTTACACTCGCATCACATCGGACTAGCCACATTTTAAGTGTTCAGTAGCCACAAGTGGTGAGTGGCTTTTCTGTATTGAGCAGAGAACTGCTGAGATTCAGACGGAACCGAACACTTCGAGTGCTTGAAAGTGTGCACACCCCTAACCACCAGGGGTCAGCTAAGTGTCAGCATGTTGACTCAAGAGAAAGTATTCTGTGTGTTGGAGTTTGCTAATCTGCAGCTGCAATGCAAAAACCATTCCGTGTCCATAAAGGAAACCTCTCTCAGGAACCACATTTCCTGCTGGTAATCGTGGGAGCACAGAATGTGGTGCTGGTGTGGCCCACAGCCTCTAGATACACAGCCTCACATTCTGTCCGTATAGGTATACTTTCTTCCTTGCTTGTCTGGAATAAACTGTTGAAACTTTTCCTGCTCTTATCAGCAGTGTCACATTTGTAGTAAATATACTGCTTCTCCATAGTTGGATCTTAATAACCAGGTAAACTTGTTTGCTTACTTATTTTTGCTAAGACTCTCCAGTGGCACCATTTATATTATATGCCTCTATTCCTGGTTTTCTAAGTTTTAGCCAAGTTTAAAGTCACGTCACACTAAAGGTGTGTAGACTTTATTTCCCTTATTTTCCATAGAAGTACCTTCATAGAAATGCCCTAGAGTTAACATGCAGTCATAGCACGAACTGCCTATTAAAATGCTTTAGTTTTATACACATTATAATTAGAGGGATTTTCCATTATGCTGTTAATGTCCCTCATATAATGACCCAATGAAAAAAAAATCTGAGAACAAAAACTTAGGGAAAAATTCTCTCCATCTCGCTCATTCATTGCTTGATTTTTTATCTTCTTTTTTCGATCTGTGGCGTTTGTTTTAATGTGTCTCCTTTTGTATGCCCACAGAAATCCTTTTGTCATAATATGGATAATTGATAGATCTATCATAATCTTGCTAACTCTTAAGGGCCTTGATACATTCTACATTCCTTGGCTTGATGACAGCCTTTTTTTTTTTTTTTAAAGATTTTATTTATTTATTTGACAGAGACAGCCAGTGAGAGAGGGAACACAAGCAGGGGGAGTGGGAGAGGAAGAAGCAGGCTCCTAGCAGAGGAGCCTGATGTGGGGCTTGATCCCAGAATGCTGGGATCATGCCCTGAGACGAAGGCAGATGCTTAACGACTGCGCCACCCAGGCGCTCCATGACAGCCTTTTAATAGCAGTTTTATTCAGCACTTTCTGCCACAAGGTGGAGGTAGAGAGTTCTGTGGGCCTGTTTGGGTACCGAGATTTTGATAGTAGCAGTGATACAGTTTCCGTAAGTTGACAAAACTTTGCCTTAGGGTTAGCATGATTTCTCTTACCTTCTTGGTAGTTTTTTACTCAGCTCATCAGCCATCCAGACATTATTAATGATTATTTTTATAACGATTCAAATACTCTGTGAATTTACTTCTAAATCCATTTACTTTTGTTGCATTACTTTGCCTTTTTTTTTTTTTTTTTTTTAAATCTAAGGTGAGAACAGCCATTTGGGAAAAATGCATGTTTTGATTGGGCAAATGGGAACTGAGAAAAGAAAAGAGGTAATTCTGGGAGAGTACGGGTTTTGGTGGGTCTGATAGGGAGTGGAAGATGAGAGAGAGGCCCAGGCAGGGTGCCACAGTGGCAGGTCCGTCATACAAAGGTTAGCATAGAGTGCGGCCAGTAGCTTTTCAAATTCTAATACTAAACATAATGTATATGCTTTATATGCTTGTTAGATGACTGATACAGGTAAGTCTAAACCACATGGGAAGATGTTACCCATTCCCTTCATGAAATTTAATCAAATCAATTAAAAAGTAAAGTGTTCACACACAAACATTGTATGTATTCTGAAATGAAAAGAAAGCATTTATTTTATTTTAGTAAAAATATATGGCAGCTTGGCATCAGTTTGCTCATATCAAGTATTAATGAATGTCTACTAATCATAAAAAGCCTATTTGTCCTAAGTCATTTTTAACAAATTTTGGTTTATGTCTTGTTGTATATATAAAATTCAACAGTGAAATTAAATAGTCTTTGTTAAGAATTTTTATACAAATACATATATATTTCAGACTGGATGACCTGTGACACATTCCCATGTTACTGTATTTGTAGACTGAATTTTCAAAAGCCCCGTAGTTCTGTTTGTTTCTTCTTCATTTCAGAGTGGGAAATGGCAGAGGTTACCATGTGGGCCACTAGTAAAAAGCCCTGTTGCAGTTTGGAGCACACCATGTAGAAAAAGATTAAAAAGGAGAATTATACATGGGGGTAGATTTGGAAATTGGTTATGATTTATGAACTAAATTTGGACAATGCAGATAATAGTGAAATTCCTTTTTAATTGACATGGTGACAGCTGATTATACACATTTGCATTTTGGTTTCCTTAGGGTTATATTGATTGGCTGGAATTCCTGAGAAGGTCCCTTGCTTTGCTAAGGCTTTTTAGCCATCCGAAAGTAGATGGTGGATCTTACAGTGAAGAGAATGTGTTTCTGTAGTGTGATGCTAGTAAGTGGAGAGCAGTTGGGTTGTGAGCCTGTGGTTTGGTGTGATGTACTTGCCATTATTTATGCTTGGTTAGAAGGCAATTCCTCATTTTCCCCACGAGAATACCCTCCCTCCAAATTCTTTTGCCAGCTAAAATATATAGGATCTTAAAAATAAAATTAACACATTAAAATCTACATATATTTCATCTATTTAGTCACACAAACTACTGTATTAGTTACAGAATAATGTTTTGTTTCACTGTCTCATGATAAAATAACTTCGTTCAATCTTTGTGTGTATTGGGATCCCTTTGGGGTAATTTGTCTTCTTGAGATAGTTGTTCAAGTGATAGCAACTATAGGAGTTTGAGTGTCTTCATAAGAGCCTTATGGCGACTCCTTTTTTTCCTGAATAGTATTTAGGGCATATAACCCTCATCTGATATTTGAACATATGATAATTCCTAATACCCTTATTTTTCATTTATATTTGGAAGTATTTCTCAATTTTAAAAAGTCAATTTTGAGTGAGCTTATTCTTACTGATTATCTAAGTTTTTAGTTGTTAATGTGGATTTTGCCTTTTTTTTTTTTTCTTTGAGGGGTTGGACATAATTGCCTTATTTCATTTCAGGGATCCTTCTAAAGTAAATATTCTGGTACCTGGTGCTGGACTAGGAAGACTGGCCTGGGAAATAGCTATGCTAGGTTATGCTTGTCAAGGAAATGAATGGAGTTTTTTTATGCTCTTTTCTTCCAACTTTGTACTCAACAGGTATTTAATTTACTTTTTGCTGGAAATAGTAATTTCTCAGAATCAGATTGACTTACCTATTTTTGAACAATTCTGAATTTGAAGATAAATACATAGTGTTTAATTATGATATGTATCTAAGTGTTTCTTATATTAAAATCAAATTGCTTATACAAATTACCACTTTAAATTAGTTCTTAGTTAACAGAATGTTGAAATGGATGGATAAGTGACTTTTTAGAAAATGATGGGACATCCCACGACACTGAAATGCTCCCTGTGCAGAATTTCAGGACTTTGGATGATCCGGGAAGGAGTATGTTCTCATTGTTCCTTGAATTCTTCACCCTTTTGTTTCTTTATGGAGTAAGTTCAGTGTAGCAATCATAACTTTTTCCCTTAATCAGATTCTTATAAAATGGCCAAGTATGCTTATATGACTGAGTTGGAACATCTCTCAGAATTTCTGTGGCCTCTTAGAAAATAGTGGGAAAGAGTTGTAATTTTTTGAAGCCGGAAGAGGTGCATTGGAAAAAATAACTAGCTGCCTTGTTTAAATAATATGTTGTCCAGTATGGGTTAGGGAATGGTGAGAAGGTAAAACGGAGAGAATTAGAATAGTTGGGTAGCAAACAAAAGCCATACCACATTTTTGAGAAAAGAGTTGGCCTGTTTTTTCATTTGAGTTTGAAGTTTGGGAAAAACATTTTTAAAAATGTGAATGAACAATACTTTTATATCTCTGAATTTAATTTTTTTCCTGTCTTTTAATTCACAATTGGTTACTCATCTACATGTGTATGTGCATTTTCAGATAATTGGTTGGGGTGTAGTGGTAACACTCTAAGTATTAATGAATTATATAAGTAAATCTTCAATCAGATTATATTTTAGTATTTAAAGTAGATTTTTTTGGTAAAATTTTTAGTTAACACTGAATTTTGTGCTCATATTTTGCAGATGTTCTGAAATTAATAAATATAAGCTTTATCCCTGGATCCATCAGTTTAGCAATAACCGGAGGTCAGCTGATCAGATTCGACCCATCTTTTTCCCTGATGTTGATCCCCACAGTCTTCCTCCTGGTTCTAATTTTTCTATGACAGCAGGAGATTTTCAGGAGATCTACTCAGAATGCAGTAAGTCCAAAACAAACATTTAAAAGTTCTTATTGTTTATTCAAAATTTAATGAGCTAATTTTATACTAAGCCAAAGTATTGGTCATTCATTTTGATAGCAGAATATAAAATACACTTCAGTGACAAGTTAGGGTAATTTCAAAGTCCTGTATAAGGGAATGATGGGAAATACAAAGAAATATAAGATCCCACCATTAAGAAATACAGAATCTGTTGTGTCTATTAATATAAGGCAACATGTGAATAAAGTTCATGAGTAATGAATATAGTAAAGGTAAAAGTAGATTAGTGTGGGGAAGGAGATCTTTGTAGAGAGAAGGCTGTGACTTCAAGAATAGGGAGGCAGGAGTGCCTGGGTGGCTCAGTCGGTTCAGTGTCTGCCTTCAACTCAGGTCACTATCCCAGGGTTCTGGGATCAAGTCCCACATCGGGCTCCCTGCTCAGCTGAGAGCCTGCTCTCCCTCTCCCTCTGCTGTTCCCCCTGCTTGTGCACACTCTCTCGCTCTCTCTCTCTGTCAAATAAATAAAAATCTAAAAAAAAAAAGACAAAAACTAGGGAGGCAGACGTAGGAAGATATAAATGAATAAGGTCATCAGGGATGGTGGGACAGCCTGACTGGAAAGGAAAGAGAGGTTGGTTGGGTAGTTCAATGGGTGACATGGCTAGAAAAGTAGGTTGGTTCCAGATTGTGGAAGACCTTTAAAATCAGGCTATGAAGTTGGGACTTGACCTTGGCAAACTTGAAGTTTGGAGAAAGGGAGATGATAATGGAGAGAGGGGTGGTGTGGTGGGCAGAGAGTGGATTGGCAGTAAAAGGAGGAAGAAAAATAGTATCCTGAGAGGTCAGCAAGCTCATTCATTCAACAAATTTATTTGAGCACCTGCTAAGTCCCAGGTATGTTCTAGGTGTGGGAAACAGAGGAGTGAGCAAAGCAAAGTTCCTGTCACAGGGAATCTATGTTCCAATAGGGAGAGAGGGGCAATAACAAATTTAATATTGTGAGGAAGAATACTAAGGCAGGGTAACAGGGATACAGAGCGACTGAGGAGGGGCTGCTGATTATAGAGTTATCAGGGAAGGCTTTCTAAGCAGAACTTTAAAAAAAATGTTGAGCAGAGAACCTCGAAAAAGTGAAGAGGCGAATCATTAGTTATTTGGGGGGAAATGTTGCAGACAGAAGCAGTGGCGAGGGAAGAAGGATTCAGGGTGGGAGGGTGCTTGTTCTGCTCAAGGAAGAGCAAGAGGCCACTTTGGGATGTAGTGAGCAGTGGGTGCAGCGGGTGCAGTGGTGGGAGGTCAGGTCCCAAAGTGAGGCCGACTTTGATTGTACTCAGAGAGTTGGGAAACCATTGGAGGGACTCGAGCAGGGGAGTAACAAGGTAGTGAAGCTTTGTTTATTTTTCCCTGAACTCTGGCATTGGGAAAACTTGTATTCTGAAGGTAGAAAGAGATGGAAAATGTTAAGTGCTGGAGATAGGCTAGAGAGCAAGTTCTCAAAAGAGAGGTGACATAATGGAAAATGTCACTTAGGCAAGTACAGGTGACCCTGTTCTGCAGCAGGAGAGAGCAGATGGTGAAGGTCATTCTCAGTGGGATCAGTGCCTTTGTGGCACCGAGATTTGTAGAATCCAGCCTCTGTCCCTGTGCCGGGCCATGACCTCTACGGGGTGCTGACAGCCTCGTCCCTCTTTACTACCAGCGATTATCTTAGTTTAAGTATTTTTATGCCATTTGTTTCTCACTTGGCAACAACTGCATACAGCCTTTCTGAAACTTGTCAGAATTGGTGGTTTACAGTGGCTTAAATCACAGTTTAAAATTCAAATGACAGTTACTTCACTTTAAACGATTTGAAATGTAGGCTAGACATTGAGTAGATTATAAACAAAACTCTTAACAAGTACCATTTGGTAAAGATACCTAGTTATATAGGCTATCAAAAATGGTTTCCAAATTGATTATCAAATTATTAGTAAAAACTTTCATCAACTTTGAAGCATTCATAAATGATGGGTTGGTTACTGTAATTACATTGTTGATTGGAAGAATTTAGCTTCTGTATTCCTCCAGTTAATAGAAATATTCGTAATCTATAAGAGATAACATTGGTAGAAGTAATTAAAAGAAAAGGCAACATAACATAATGAATGTAGTAATGTGGTTTTCCTCACATAGATACCTGGGACTGTATTGCTACCTGTTTCTTCATAGACACAGCTCACAATGTCATTGATTATATTGACACAATTTGGAAAATACTCAAGCCAGGTGGAATTTGGATAAATCTAGGTAAGTTCCTCAATGTTTACTAGAATCTTACATGTGAATCTGAGTACCTATAGCTATTCTCTGGTAAACTTTACAGTACCAAATGTTCACGAAGGTTATAGTTATGTTGTGTAATTTCCTTTAGACTGTATCTCAGTCAGTGTGGAGTTCCTCTGAAAGCAGTGGAAGCCTCACGAGATAACACGTTGAGTCTGTGGCCTTCAGGATGGGTCTGGTCTCGTTGTTGGGTTCTGTTATGTGCTCTTTTTTTAACGATTGGACTTCACCGCAGATTTTGCCATTAGGACTAAGACTAGAAATAGTAGTAGATCTTTTCATCCTTCTCTCTAGAATGTCATGGGACAGATGAGAGCAGCTGTAAAATGCAACTGTAATATGAAAGTTATCTCAAACCTCAGGTCGTCTTTAAGGAGTCACTTCTTTAAAGTAAATTTCTTTAAAAATTTCCCAAGGAATAATTGAAATGTGAAACAGTTGACCCTTGAACAGTGTGGGCCTTAGGGATGCTGACCCCTTGCACAATCAAAAAATTTGCATGTAACTTTTGACTCCTGAAAAACTTAACTACTCACAGCCTGCTGTTGACCAGAAGCCTACTGATAACATAAAAGATTAGTGTGTACTTTGTATACTACGTGTATTAAATACTGTATCCTTACAGTAAAGTACGCTAGAAAAAAGAACGTTACTAAGAAAATCATAAGGAAGAGAAAATATATTGACAGCACTGTGCTGTATTTATCGTGTAGAAATGGACCTGTGCCTATGATGTTTGAGCCTATGATGTTCAAGGGTCAGCTGTATTACCACTGTGGGTGAGCAAATACCTTACTGAATCTCAAAACAACCCTAGGCTGAAATGGTATTTCTGCTGTTTTATAGTTGAAGAATCTGAGTCTTGCTGTGACTAACTAGCCGTGGGGTCCCGGAGCTTATAGATACGGCAGAGACAGCTTCACAGCCCAGATCCAACCCCTTGAATGCCTACCCAGCTAGTTCTGCAGGCTCACCCTGGGTCAGTTTATAACTTAGCAGTAGCAGTTCATGTTAATTATGTGATTAATATTTCTGACCCCAATTACTGCGTTATGGTAAGGTTTCATGTATTTCCAAAGTGTTAACTTTCACAGAAACAACTTTTCTGTTTGAACTTTTATTTTAATTGGTTTATTAATATTTTATTAAGTTATGTAATAACAGTAATTATAACTGCCCAGAACAAGTAAAATGGCTCTTCATAAGCATAGTGTTTGATAAGAACAGACATGCTGGGCCACGCTGTGATCTGTCCCAGGCATCAGAGGTAATAGGGCACTTGGGTTGAGGGGAAGGTCAATTAGGAGAGCTTTTACTCTTTATACCACAGAGTTGCAAAATAATTCCGAGCATTGGAATAATGGAGAAGCGTAGTCCTTAAAAATAGTTATGTGGAAGGTTAGTACTTTCCAGATAAAATTCTTTACATGTATAAGCTGAAGAATTTAAGAAATTGTGATCATCTCAGTGAATTTTCCCTTAATGCTGGTGTGCTCTGGGGATCTGTTCAGAGTGTTCTCACTCTTCATGCCATGTGCTCATCCTTTACTCCATGTAATTCCTACCGTGGTTCCTCCTGTTCTTTCATTTCGCGGTCTGTATCTCTGGTCCAAATATCTGTTCTGTTCCAAGCCACTATGTACCGACTTGGATACTTCAGCATCCAAGAAAACGCCTGGTCTTTTCTGATTGACGCAGATTCCCCCAATCAGAAAACTGTGCGCCCTCCTTCACCCCTCTTCCTCACCACCTGCACGCAGTCAGTCCACAAAGCTGCTCAGTAGGTCTTGAATTTCTTTCTATCCCAGGGTTTCTCAGCAGTGGCACCAATGACATTTGGGGCTGGATGGTTCTTCCTGTGGTGGGTGTGGAGAGGGAGCGTTGTCCTGCGCGCTGTGGGGTGGTGAGCAGTGTCCCTGGCTTCTGCTTATTCGATTGCAGCAGGACCTCCCATTGTGATGACGGAAACGCAAAACCAGCCCCGTTGAGAACCACTGGTCCCACCTCGTGCTTGTTCCTTTGTTCAGGCCTCATCGCTGCTTGCACGGATTACTGCAGCAGTTCCACTGGGGTAGCCCCACCCTCTGCGCCTCAGTCCTCCGTATGTTATCACCAGAATGATCCTTCCAGCATGTGAACCTATCCTGGTCACACTCCCTACATAAAATTCTAGCTTTCGAGGGGCGCCTGGGTAGCGCAGTTGTTAAAGCGTCTGCCTTCAGCTCAGGGCGTGATCCTGGCGTTGCGGGATCGAGTCCCACATAGGGCTCCTCTGCTGGGAGCCTGCTTCTTCCTCTCCCACTCCCCCTGCTTGTGTTCCCTCTCTCGCTGGCTGTCTCTCTCTGTCAAATAAATAAATAAAATCTTTAAAAAAAAAAAAAAAAAAAAAAAATTCTAGCTTTCGAGATACCTGAAACTCGCCCTTTGTGATCTTTGTGTCTTAGCTTCATTATTTCTGTTTCGTCACCACCCTGGCCCTGCCCGCAGATGCCTGCCCTCTGACCTAGAAAGCCCTTTCTCTTTTCCCTCTGTTCTCATGTTTGCGCTTTCCCAGGTGCTCTTAACGCTCAGCTGAGGTGATCCTTTCAGGTTGGAGTAAATGTTTGTTGTATTCCTCTTTTATATTTTCTCAGAATCCGTGAGCTTAACAGAACACGGTGTTGCCACCCTATATGTTTCTGTTTTCTCTAGTAGTCTCTGAGCTCAGTGAGGGCCTGAAGCTAACGCTCGCCCTTTACCTCCTGCAGAGCCTGACAGCCAGTGGCTCTTCAGTGACTGTTCTGTGTATGAGTGTATTGTTTCAAAATTTGAAAGCGGAAGCAAAGTAATGTTAAGATGCTGCAGAAGATTGGCTGCCAGGAGACATGACAAAATGGCATTTCTGTTGGTAAATTCGTTAACATTCCCGTGGTTTTGGCATCAGTCATATCGGCCTGGAAAAATAATTTTATCTGTAAACTGAGAATGCATCAACCCCTGGGGGACGATTTTACCCTCACCATGCTGACATAAGACCAGAACATCAGTATATTCCTAGAGAATGAGAACGGTCCCTGCCAGCCATAATGGAATGCTAAAAAGCTACATTGGAAGGTAAACGACAGTGAAGATAATGTCTACATTCTATGAAATCACAAGTGGGACTATTGTTATTTTAAAAACCTCTTTAAGGGGGATCTAAAGTACTCTAATATTTTCCTCGGGTTAGGGAAAGCTAGTGAGAGTGAGCTTTTCAAGGGAACTGTTCGCATGTGTCTTTTGGGAAAGGCTGTGATTTAGCAAAATGTGGAAAAGTTCCTGTGCATCGTGTTCTTCAGTTTTTCATGGCGACCCTTAAACACACGTACGTGTAATTCACTGTAGAAACTGTGTGGGTGTGCATATGTGTGCACTGACACATTTATAGTCCAGTAGTGGAGGGCAGGTGGTTAGCGGACGGAATCGGACTTCATCTGGAAGAATAAACAGGTTAAAGTACTAAAAAGAAAGACCTGCAGTTTTTTCCTTCCTATGAAGAGAAAAACCCATTTCTTCCCTACTGTGTATTTCTTCCCTGTGTGTCTTCTTTATTCCTCATGTAATAAAACACTCACACTTCTGACACGTCTGGTCACCAAATGTAGGTTTTTTCCCCCCACAACAAGCAATTCTCTGTGACACCGGCTGTGTGCCCTACGCTTTCACTCCTTCTGCTACTGTCTAACTGGGGATAGTGTGAGATACCACAGGTGAAGGGTTCGGTCTCACAGGACCCTCTCCCGCCACTCCCATGACTTCAGCCACTAGTCACAAGTTGTCACCTGTGCTTCTGACCAACTGTAGATCTATAGGCTGCAGATTGGAGGTTCCAAGAACCCCTTCTCCGGGTTTGATTGCTAGAGTGGCTCACGGAACTTAGCGAAACACATCGGTTGACCATTTTATTAAAGTATACGATCAAGGACCCAGATGAACATCCAGATGGAAGAGATGTGTAGGGCAGAGTATCTGGGAAGGGGTGTGGAGCTTCCGCGCCCTGTCTGGGGGTTGCCACTCTCCCAGCACCTCCGCATGTTCACCCCAGTAGCTCTCTGAACTCCGTGCTTTAGGGATTTTACGGAGCCTTCATCATGTAGGCATGATGAGTCATTGCATTTGTAAGCCCTTCTCCCCTCAAGAGAATAGTGGCGCAGCGCTGAAAATCCAAGCTTCAGATCATGGCTTGGTCTTTTTGGTGACTAGCATTCATCCAGTAGCCATCCAGGAGCCCACCCAGAGTTGCCTCATTAGAACAAAAGATGCTCCTGTCACCCAGGAAATTATGAGTTTCAGGAGCCCTGTGTCAGGGACCAGAGTTAAAGGCCTAATATTTGAACAAAAGATGCTCCTAAGAAATGACCAGGGTTTCAGGAGCTTTCTGCCAGAGACCGGTGTGTGTGTTTTCTACTGCCTCACAAATACCAAGGAGCTCTTTATAAAGTGCAATGAGTCCCATCAAATTTTAAAGCATTATAAAGCTGGATATTTTTTGAAACACGAGAGGTTTCCTGTAAAAGGTAGATAACTGACACATTATTATCTCCTTTACACACTGAGACCTTGTTACAGTGGTTGTAAAAGTAGAAAAAGGGTCTAAAACAATGACAGAGAATGGCAGGGAGGTCATCAGGAGACAACAAAATGTAACATTTTTCAGATGGGGTAGCTGGATAAGTGTTTCAAAAAATCCAGTGTGAACCGAGCCGGTTGACCTGCAATAACCCTGGAAAATGACTGGCTATATGCAGGACCTGGAATAATCCTGAAAGATGAGTGACTATATGGGGAAAAACAGAAGTTGAAGATCTATGTATAGGGGCCAGTTGACCCCTGTGTAACCAGGTAACCAAGATGCCTGCCTGTGCCCGTTCCAGCCCATGCTCGGGCAAAGACCAGAAGTTTAATTTACTGGAAAAAGTGAATGGGAAAAAATACAATTTATGAGGACATGAACTAGTAGAGAGTGAGGGTGAGATGTAGGACAGAAAAGGAGATTGGTTAAGTCTGCTTTGGAAAATAAGCGGGCAGTGACCACCCCACCCCCAACCTGCACCCGCCGCACCTTCCTACCCTGCCTGTAAAATCTTTTGCTGAGGTTTGAAAGCTAGCTCTTTTGTTTTGAACAATTGCAAGCCATGTTTAAGTGGGCATTTCAAGATAGCTACCACAAGCTTTCTTCTAGTTAATGTGTAATGTATCTTTTTCTGTATCTTAAATCCTTTCTATATCTTTGTTTTAGGTATGTCTTAGAATAGTTGCATTTTGTTATCCAATCTAATAATCTCTGTCTCTTAACTGGAATTTTTGGAACCTTAAGGATATAAATGGTTTAAATTAACTTGCCCCAGATTTGGCACATGGGACCCCCTTCTCCTGTGTCCGTTTGACATGTCCCTGTCACTGTTTGAGCATCTCCTTTCTGGCATCACCAGTGTTCCAGCCTCTTGTACTCTCTCTGCCAGGCTATGAGAGTAGCCATGCCCCCCAAGGGTCCCTGGTTCTTTTTAATAGAGAATGGTATGTAGAAATGTTAGATTGATTATACTTGTAGAAGGGTGAAATACGCATAAAGATATTTGTTGAAGTACCATCTGTTAATAGACTGTAAAAAATACACAACTGTAATGGTTATCTTTGGGGGGTAAATTACACATGCGTAACTGTACATACACTGCTATGCTGGCCATTATGGACTCACAAGAAACTGAAGACGTGTTCCTTTACTCATGTAGCTTGTAATCTGGTTTAAAAGGTGCAGATTACATGAAAAATAATCAGTGAGCAAGGCCATACTACATTACATGAATTTTAAAGTAGGCTATATTAAGAGAGTGAGCAGTAGGGCTGGAAACTTGGATGGATTATATTAAAACTTGATTTCAGCAAGGTTTTGGAGCATGGCTAAAGCTTGAGTTGGGGAGTTTTCTAGGTGGAACACCCCATGAATAGAGGTACAGTATGACCTGAGTATGTGAGAATCACTGGAGTGTCTATTTAGACCTAATAAGACAATATTGCTGGAGGCTCTTAAAATAATGGAGCAGAACATCATACACTTCAGAGCTGGACGGACTGCTGTGAGGCTTTTCATGTTTATAACAAGGCTTCAAAGGCTTCAGGATGGTCTTTATTGAGCCGGGCTCAATATATGGTAGCTACTGTCATTTTTACTAGTACTAATAAAACTAACCGGAAGTTAAGCTTGACAGAGTAGTTTGATGATGAACCACTGTCGTCTTCTGAAAAGGGTACTAACATATATTCATAGTCGTTTTTTCTAGTAGTTTATGTAGGGTAAAAAAGAGGAGAGGAAGAAAAATGTTTTAACTCTCAGTATGTTCCACAGAGTGATGAGCTTTTTGGGAGGAGAAACTGTCCTGTTGTTAACTCTTATTTTCATGAGGGGTAAGGGTGGTGAGATGGGCACTGGCTCTGCAGTTAACCCATTGAAAGGTAAAGGGAAGATTGTTTAGATCAGTCCTGAAGTAACTATTGAATGATTGTGGTGCCTGGATGAGGCTGATGATGGATTGGGCAGAATGTGAGAGATTGAAAGATTGGAGACTTTGGTTTGAGTCAGATGATAGTTCCTTGGATATATGGAATGAGAGAATAGTAAAGGGGGAATATCATTTTAAAAAGTTGTGACTGCTGTCATTTCCTGAATGTCTTCTGTATGCCAGGTGTATTGGAGGGTACCTCACACTGAAGTCATATCAGATGGAGCAGAGCTAGTGACTTGCCCACAGGCACACAGTAAGTGTTAGAGCAGGGATGTGAGTTGTGCACTTAAAAAGCCAGCTCTGGTGTCAGCTGTTCCTTCCAGGCAGCCTTGTCTCTAGCTTCCCACCATCCCCACACACTCTCTCACACCTAAGCTAGCTTGAGGACCCTTCTGTTTTCATGATACCCAGTTTGTAGCTGCAGCTGTGCATTTATGTAAGGAATTATAATTACAGTTATACCTTTGGATTTAGGGACTTTGCATTCTCTGATCCAGTTGCTCCTTCAGTAACTTAAGAGTTACAGGTGTAAGGCTCGTATGTGGAGAATCACAGTGTGACCCTGGTCTACCAGAGGGACTCCCTCCCTACGAGTGTAGGCCCAGCACTCGAATGGGCCAAAGTTTCAGTGGTCTGGACACATGCCCTTCGCAAATGTAAAGGTTGTGTTCTCCTTTTTGTTTGTTTCATCTACTCCCCATCTTATAATTCAACTTGGAGTTCTAACACAGCAACTAGTGCATGTTTATATTTAAGTAATTCATTCATAATGTCTTCCAACCATAGGTCCTCTGCTTTATCACTTTGAAAATCTGGCAAATGAACTTTCCATAGAATTAAGTTATGAAGATATAAAAAACGTCGTTCTGCAGTATGGATTCCAGGTGGAGGTAAGGACACAATGAAGTTTCACTTCCAGCGCTCTTAGACAGGAATAGGGATATTATGACAGTTCCTGGCTCTACCTCTTAATCTCTTTGTTTTCTCATCCCTAAACTGAAAATAATACTTCGCTTTTAGAGTTATTAGGATTTGGCATAATGTGTACGTGAGTGGAAAACTATAATCCCTGGTGTCATCAGTCGGCTTTCAGTACGTGGTAGCTTACCATTGTCACAGTGTCAGCCCTGGTAAACAGCTAGACACCAAGCCCACTAGCGTCTGGAGGAGCAGACAGAGGTGGCAGGGCAGTGATCTGTTCACTGTGTGTACTTCTGTAGTGTTCAGTCTTTTTCATCATGTGCTTAGAAGGTTTTACGATACTTTGACTTGCGTTTTGGTTGTGTTTATTTAAAACCATTTCATTCGTTAAAAAAATAAACAGATTTGTTCTTAAAAATGGGGAGAAGCAATATAACAGAGTCTTGTAGAGCTCCAGCTCTTATTAGTGGTGTGACCATGAGCAATCTGTTCTTTGTAAAGTGCGATTACTAATAATGCCAGTCTTAAGGGGGTATTTGTGTGTAATAAATGAATTAATAAACAGAGTGTGTTTAAAATAGCACGAGTCACAAGTACTCAGTATTTGCGTTATCATCATCATCATTATGATTATTGTTTGCATTCCAGGTGGAAAAGGAATCTGTCTTGTCAACATATACTGTGAATGATCTCTCCATGATGAAATACTACTATGAATGTGTCTTGTTTGTGGTCCGTAAACCACAGTAACGTTCTCAAGTGGTATCAGCAGGAAAAGTTTGATAAGAGCAAATTCTGAAATAAATAACTCAAAATCAACTATCCCAATGACAGGACACAACCTCAAATCAGTGGTGCCTTCTTATTCCTAACAAAATTTAGAAATAGCGTCTATTTTCTTAATACGTCTATTGCTTTTTCAGAAATATACTATGCCATGCATATTTGTACTACAGAAGTAATGGAGGAAACGTCTTCAAGTATACTTTTTCCTTGAAGCCCAGAATTGTCTTTCAGTAGAAAAAACTTTTATCTCCAGTGGTCTTCATGAAGCTATTGCAAGTCTGCCATATTAATGACTACTAGTATTGAAGTCCCCCCAAATCTCTTATGTTTTGTGTGCGTCGCACATGCTATCTTTAGAAGAGTCTGAGGATCCTTTGTCACATTCAGCATCTGGAATTGGGACTTTTGTCTGCTTTGGACCTAAGCAATCCATACATAATATGTGTGTCTGTCCTTTTATCATTCAAATTATTTTTTTTCTAGCTCAGCTGAACTTAAGAGAAGCATTTCATTTTTATGAAATGCTGAATTTAATAAGATCATAGGCCAGTAAAATGCATTCAGGCATTCAGGTAACTGAGAATTAGTCTTTTGGGCACACTAAACTGAACATTATTTGAAAGCATACTCATCATGAATTACTCTGAAATGTATGAGATCTCAACACTCTTAAGTGAGGCACAAAAGCCTTTATTCAAGGTACTGCTTGGAAAATGGGTAAATGAGAATAAAATCTCCCATTTGAAATGTATGATTTTAAACTAGAAGTGAATACAGTCTGTCAGTGAATGTTTACAATAATGTCTTTTCTTTAAATTACCTGGATCACAAAAGCAAGCACTTTTTTTTTTCAATAAACTCTCATGATGGTATTACCGTGGGGAAATTCTGAATATGAAATTCAGGGATAAATTACTCCCCGTGGTCTGTGTCTTCAATATTGTAAGCAGCAGCCATTCACGTAATTTCAGATTAACACCAATTCTGTTCCCTGATAGCTGGAGTTAAAACAGTATATGCTGCTTTAAATTTCTACCTCTAGCAGGTCTTTTCTATTGGAGGGAATTTTCCTTTGTATTTTTTTTTTAACGTTTATTATTTTGTTTCCAGTAGCTTGGAACGCAGAGATGACTAATGTTTTAACCTTTTCTTGGGAAAAGGAAGTACTCTTGTTGGATATTTTCACAGGTGATTATGATGGCATTCAGTGACCTCTGTGGCAATTTGAATTAGATAGACTCAATCTCAATAATGTGCTGTAGGGTTAACGTCATGTTCTAATAGGAAAACTAGTGAATCTTTAGGCCTTTTTTGTTAGGTTGGGGGAATCTGCACAATTTGGCATCTTACCAGTAGGAGCTTTTCCGTGGGTAATAAGGGAGCTCTTGTGGCCTTTGCTCCTGTTACACAGTAAAGGGCTCTATGGAAGTTACTTGACTTGCTAAATTGTGGAAGCCTGTAGCCTCGAGTTAAAAAAAAACCCAAAAAACCCAAAAACTATTTCTCTCTTTTGTGTCCCCCCCAATACTTGGCAGATGTTCAGTTATTAGAATTCTCATTAACTACCACATGAATGAATTTTATATTAATTGGTAGGGGGAAAATCCAAATTTGTTTTTGTTTAAGAAAAAAAAAAGCTTAAGGATCCTAAAAATTTAAAAAATCCATTGAAAGGAAAGGAATGCATGCTATTTTTGAGTAATTTAGAGAGGCTTTTTATTCACTGACTCGTATTCACTTTTTTACGTGTATCAGAACAAATGATTTTGTTTTTCTCATAGAGGCGAAAATATGTTGACAGCAGGCAGTTGGCCTTCTTACTTAAGATTTTTGGCTATCAGGTTTTATTCTTTAATAATGTTACTTATATTTCTAAATTATAGCTTATATTTTAGTTAATTCTGAAATGAGTTATTTCATTTGTTTTTAATTTCTCATATCATGACTACTGTTTTTCAAGTATTCTACACAAATTTGCATCACTTTCTTTCTCATTGCTTTTGTAGTTAGTATATTCTAAACTTGAAAATTGTGGTATCAATCAATAATAGAAGTGTCACTGGAGGATTTAATTTTATATTTCTTATGTGTAGTCCTAGCTACTAAAGTATGTAAGCCTTAAAATGTTTTGTTCTTTTTCCTTATATTAGCTCTATATACAGATGTTTTCATTCATTTTCATAAAGCAGGAGGAGATAGGTCATTGTGCTTGCTTCCCTCCCCCCCCTTTCCATATTCTGAAGCGGTGCAGGTTAGGGTATTTTAATCAAGTGAGCAAGATGGGAAATGTAAAATATAAAGAGAAGCTGTATAAATCACAGTATAAAATTATGAAGTTTGGGAACTGTAAAATGTACTGTATTTATATGTAATTCTCATCTAAAAGTTGCCACAAAGGCTGAATTGGAAGCTTCATGTCTGCATGAAATTTCCTATATTTTTAATGTGTATGATGGACTTAATTTTTCTTGAACATTAAAGTCTGCCAATTGCTACGAAACAGTATTTGCTTGGTTGTGTCGATCTAAGTTAGTAGTAACTATAGATGTGGGAATTTGAATTAATTGAACACATATTTTAATCCTTAGATGAGCTTATTCTCATATGCTTCTAGAAAGTCAATAATAAGGGTACTTGGTCTCTGATTATATTAGGCCTTATACTAATTAATCTTGATCTTTGGTTTTGTTAAATAATAGAAAAATGAGTATAAAGGACACCAGTACAAGAGTTCCAGGACCAGCCATTAGTACACAAGCACTGGATTTAGCACTTACTCAGGATTTGTTTTCCTGAGCTATTGTCTGTGATCTCAGGCAAGATGCTGTAGGTGTGTTTCCTCATCTGTAAGAGGATTAATACCACTCACTTCAAAGGGTTTTATGAGGTCATGTGCCACTGTGTGCAGGATTATATGTGAAAGCATCTGGTAGACAATGTAACTTCAATCTATGTTGACCGCTGTATGGTGATAGAAAAAGATGAAGATTAGTCACAGGACATTAGTTTTAACATTATGGTGAAAAAAAGGTTTCAGTGGAATCCTGGGGGGATTCAAAGATGACAGGTATGTATGTATAGATTCTTGAATATTTGAGTTTGGTGGGAATTGTAAATAAATAAAATGGTAGGTAATGGGAGAGAACGCACAAGCAAAATTTAATGGAGGATTACTCTCACTTTTAGAAAACATGCTAGTACCCGACTCTTACATGTTATTTCTCTTCAGTAGATAGATAGAAGTAGAGTCATTCAGCCAGGGTGTTTGTGCATTTTTAGTCAGATTGCCTTTCAAAATGATGAACTTTTTACATGCCACTGTTTTGGAATAACTCTGTATCCATTCTCTGGCCAGTTCTGGATTTTGCTAAACTTGTCATTTTTGTCAATATGATAGGAAAAAGTATCTAATTTTAATATTCATTTCTTTAACTACTATGGAAGTTGGGCAATTTATGTAGGTATAATGCCCGAAGAGAGGGATCTTTAATCTTCAGCTGTAGGTTTTCAGCTGGCATACCAGACAGGTCACTGGCAACAGTCCAGAAGTTAGTAAAAATGTACTGAGCTTCATCTAGGGGAGGACTGGCCAGTACTTTGAGTTCTGGCCACTGAAAGGAAGGACCATATCTGTTTCTGGTTTTACCCGACTGGCGCTGAGGCTGAATGGCTGCAGCCCATTGGACCCCACTAGGTTTTAACTTAGCCAACCAGGGATCTAGGCCCAGGAGTTCAGGTAATGTCTGTGAGTCAAGACCCCACTGAACCAGTGGCTTTGCTCTAGGTGGCAGAGTGAGGCATAAAGTTTACCCCCAAGGAATAGCTGCCATTTTCTCTTAGCACCAAAAAGCTGCTAGGGCCAGGCCAGCTACACTCCTGAATATGCTATTTGTTTTGACTTGGAAGGCTCGTTGGGTCCTTTTCACCTTGTTAGTCGTCAAGTCCAAATTGACCCACCTCCAAAGCAGAATGTCAAACCAAAGAGGCATCCAGTCTCAAAAGCTTAGTAATAGATTAATAACTTCTTCTGTTGTACAAAGATGCTTTGGTGATGGTCAGGCAGTGGATTCTATGGTAGTACCTGGCTATGGCCTGTGAGAATTTAGGCAGCCATTAAAGTCTTTGAAGCTGTGGTTTCTCTCCTGCCAGTTCAATATCATTTCTGCTGGACCACCCAGAAAGGGACAGCCCTTGAATGTGACACTTCATTGGAAGGAAAAGTACAGGCAAATAATACATTGGATCCATGATACATGTATTGAATTGGCCCAAAGGGCCTCAGTGAGAGGTTATTTTTGAGGTGCCTGACTCCTTGGTTAAAGAACAAAAAACAAACAAACAAAAAAACACAACTGTGTGATTTTTTTTTTCCCCCAGGCCTGAACATAGGTAATCACAAAAGGCTTTACCTGGCAGGTTCATGGAACAAAGCTGGCCTCCCCGGACCAGACTTGCTGCACTGCAGTCTCTAGTGGGACTTGCAGTCAAGAACTCAGGGCTCTTATTCATAGTTTCAGTCTTAGCCCAGTGCCTCTTTGTCAGGGGCTTTGGGAGAAGCCTTCCTCAGGTGCCTCTGCTGAGACCTGCTTACAGGAGGAGGGAAAGGGGTAAACTTAAAAGACACATTTCTACACTCTGACTCAATACTTTTCCCACTCTTAGGCCCTCCTCCTCTTTCACCCCACACAACAGGTCTGCAAGCTTACAGGAGCCTTTCTGGACTTCCCTTAGCAATGAAACCACTACCACGTCTGTGCAGACCCACCTGACCCCTGACTGGTGTGCTGTTCATGGGAGAAAATGGAGCCGGGAGGTACCTACGGTTTGTCTGGTTTAGCCTCTTGTATATTGAAGTGATCAGAGGTTTGACTGTTACTTTCATTTTGGCTTCTTGTATTCACCTGCTATTCCAACACTTAGCAACTCAGCTCTCCCTGGCTGAGATGAGCCCCTAACAATTTCAACTTCCTTCCCACTGCAAGCCCTATCCAAACTATCAGTTGAATTCAAGTGTCTTTTTCCCCTTTAGGATCATAGACCAGGAAGTTTAACAGGTGCATCAGGGGCTACAGCACAGCCGCCAGGAGACCAAGTTACCCCCAGCTGGGAGGCAGGGGGGGGCCAGTCCATGGAGACAGTGGGAGAAAGTGGTTGGAGGGAAACCTGATTTTCTCCATTGACCTCTGACTCCAGAGTTAGTGCCTGAGCACTGCTGCTGCTTCCTCCCCCGTGTGCTTCTGGCATCCAGCGGGCGTCCAGCCTCCAGGGCCCTTTACTACTTTGTGCTTGCGCCATTGTGCTGTGCGGCCCACAGTCGTCTAGCTTTGGCCACCCTGGCACCCAGAGCCCCAACTTCACTGCCAGCCACATTTGGCTGTGGCAAGACTTTGCACTAGTTGGCAAGGCTTCTTCCTCACTTTCGAGTGGCCACCTACACTCGGTTCAACCAAATGGACTTCTGTTTTCAGGTCACCCAAAGCTCTGTATTGAATAGCAGATTCCTCATTGCTGACAATCTCAGTTGAGGACTCTTTCCTTAGCAGCCCTAGCCTTATTGCCTTCTGGCTGGGGCCACAGGGCTTGCTGCTCTATGGTGATAACATCCCTATCTCTTCCTGCCAGGAAGAGTGAGCAGATTCGGGTGCCATTTGGGTGACTTATCTCAAGCCCACCTCTAGCTGTTCAACATCATTAACAGGATGTGAGGGGTCTCATTCCGTTCCTGCCACATTAACCATGTAGGCAAGAGCATTGCTGATGTATCCTAGCAAGTCTCATATTCCTGAACTGGCCTGTAGGACCTTGTCCTTCCAAATCTGGAGTGCCACATCTGTCAGCATCCAGACTTGTCAACTAAACTGTTGAGTCTGGGTTTTGGTCTTACCCTGTTGACAAGTGAGTAAGTTAGTCTATTAGTTTCACGCACGCTGACAGAAGACAGGAGAAGTTACACAAAAGTAGAGTTCCTGTGTGCCCTTCACCCAGCTTTCACCCCAAAATAACATTTCACGTAACTGTTAAGACAGTAATCAAAACCACGAAATGGACATTGGTATGACACTGTTACTGAACTACAGACCTTGTCTGAAGCGTGCCAGTTTTTGCAAGCATTTAAAAAAAATCCTATTTTTAAACTTTCTGATTTATCTCTAAAGTGGGCTTCTTATTGACAGTATATACCTAGGTCCTGCCTTTTTATTCATTTTTTTAAAATATCTTGTAATTGGGGATTTAAACCGTTTACATTTTAAAGTAATTATTCACATGGGTGAGTTTAAACCTACCATTTTGCTAGTTTTCTACTTGTTCCATTTCTTCCTTTTTTCCTCTTTTCTCACTTATTTCTGGACTATTGATTTCATCTCCACTACTGGCTTATCAGTTACAGCTCTTTATAAAAAGAAGTTTCAGTGGTTTTCCTAGGGTGTCCAAGATATATTGTTAGCTTGTCACAGTCCACCTTCAAAGTATTATACCACTGAATGAATGTATAGTTGTAAGAATTACCACTCTTAACAATATACTTCCAATTCCTCTCTTCCAGCATTCATGCTATTGTCACATTTTACTTTAATGTGCGTAATAAACCCCAGAATACATGGTTACTATTTTTGCTTTAACTTAATTCTTTCGAAGCAATAAAAATAACAAATATATTTTTTATTTATCTTCATTTTTTATAGTTTCTGAGGTGCTTTAAAAATATCTCTACAGATTCTGATACTCCTCCCTTTGGTATAGCCTCACTCCCCTCCCTCTCGAAGTGGGCTATAGTGACTCACTTCTAATGGACAGAGGTAGAAACGTGTGACTTACGTGAGCCCCACTCGGTGGCAGCTATACTGTATGTCATCCTGTAAGCCCAGAGGCCTTCCAGCCTCCTGACCCGCTCCAAGTCTTTCTCTTGAGCACCCAATGGAAGGCCATGAGAAAAACCAAATCTTGTGAGTGCAAACATCCCTTGTGTCTGACACTCCAGCTATTCCAAACTGAGAATGGTAACCCACAATTGCCAAGAATGTAAAAATTTTTGCAAGTCATGAAAGACACTGTAGCTTCCATTCTTCTCTCAGATCACTTGCATTAGGGGAGACAAGAAGACATGTCATGAGGACATTCAAATAACCTATGGAGAATTCCACGTGGTGAAGAAATAAGGCCTTCTCTAAACAGTTACATGTGTAGAATGAGCTTGGAAGTGGGTCCCCCGGCTCTAGGCGAGCCTTCTGATGAGGCCCCAGCCACCATCTTGACTGCAACCACATGTGCAACCCTGGTCAGCAACCCTAAATGACCCAGCTAAGCTGATGTTCAATTCCTGACCCACAGACTGAGAAAATGGGTCAGGTTTGTTGGTGTAAGCCATTGAGTGTTGGGGTAATTTGTGACAAAACTCTTCATTTCTTTGTGTGCATCAAAGTTTCCATCGGTAAGCACACTTGCACCTGAAGAACTTCCCTTGTTTCTCCAAGCAGGTCTGCTGGCAATGCATTCTCTTAGATGCTGTGTGAAAAATCCTTTATCTCAAGTTTTATTTTGTACAAGATTTGCTGAATACAGAATTCTGGGTTGACTTTTATTCTTTAAAGACCACCATTGTTTAGATGAGTACTCTGCTGTAATTCTTATTTTTGTCTCTCTGAATGTTTCTTTTTAATCTGGTTGCTTTCAGTTTTCAGTGGTTTGACTATGATGTGTCTATGCATGTGTGGTTTGGTTTGCTTTTGGAATTTATCCTGTTTGTCTTATCTGTGTGGTTGATGTTACTATTTCTGAAAAATCTTATCTCTTCAATTGTTCCTTCTGCCCTCTTCTCTCTTTCTGGAACTTCTATTGCATGTACATTGGATGGCTTGTTCTTGTCCCACAATTCCTGGATGCTGTGTTTGGGTGTTTGTTTTTTGTTCTTATTTAGTTTTTACAATTTTTATTTTCTTTTTGTCTCCTCTGTTTCCTTATCTTCAAGTTACTTGAATCTTTCCTCAAGTGTGTCCATTCTAATAATGAGCCTGTTAAGAATTTCCACCTGTTATGCTTTTTATTTCAAGCATTTCCATTTATCTTTATAATTTCCAACTCTCTGCTGACATTCCTTGTACGTCAATGCATGTTGTTCACCATTTCCACCATATCCTTGAATATATTACAGGAGTTTGATAAAAACTGATAACCCCAATATCCTGCTCACCTAAGTCTAGTTCTGTTAACTGCTTCATCTCTTGACGTGTTTGTTTTCTCTGTTGCTTTTTTCCTGAGTCTTATGGTATTGAATTCCATCTGTTGTGTAGAAAAACAACAAAACAAACAGAGATAAACAGTATTTATGCCTGGGTTTAAATATACGCCTGGTGGGCTGGTATGGGAGGCCGAGTCAGTCTTGCAAGAAGGTGAATTGGGTTTGCATTTTATCACCAGTGCATCATGGGCTTCAACCTCTGCTAGCAGTAACTTGTTTTAACCTTGTGCTTAGAGTAGAGGATAGGATGCCAGAGGGTTTTTCCCAGTGTTATTGCACCCTCTCCAGCATTCAGCTGTGCCACAGAGGAATTTTTGCTACGCGCTCCTACCTCCACCCCTAGACTACTATTCCTTGTGAGTCTGTGCTAGGTTCATGGTAGGGAAAATGGTAATTCTTGTTGTCTCAATGTAGCCTCAGTCTTAGGCAGGCTCTGTCACCTAGGGTTGAAAACCCATAAGTGGGTTTTCCTCAGCATTCCCATCCTCTTCCCCATGTATTTGGTCTTAAGCAGGTATTTCCTGATATTTGCTTTTACTTTTCCTCTAAGGATCCTTGTCCTTGTCCTGGGGATAAGAGGTTTTCCTACCCCTCCCCTGAGGCAAAGGGGGTTTGCTTCTCCTGCTCCCCACAAAGAAACAATGTCTGTCCTTTCCAGTCTCCTGCTTTACCCCAAATCTTTGTCTTGAGCAATGAAAGGACATGAAAAAAAATCTTATGAGTGCAAACATCCTTTGTGTAAGAGACTTCCAACTATTCCAAACTGAGGTGCTAATCCACAATTGCCAAAAAGGAAAAAAATCTGCAGATTTCTTAGCTTATAAAACAGCCACTTTTGACACAAAACTCCTACATCAAAGTCAAAGGAGAATTTATAACTCACAGCAATAGCATTAAACAGAGTATTAATTTTGCACAGTACCCTGAGACCCAAATCTCACAGAGTGACACAAGATAGTGCTAGGTGACACTTGCACAAGCATTGGCTTGCCTTACAGGAGAACCCTGAGCTTAGGAAACCTTACTCTTTTATGATGGGCAAGCAGCAAGTGTGACTGACTTTGCCCTAGGAGAAGATACTATGCTAGATAGTAAATAAACCTACCCTTTGTTCCAGAAGGAGATAGTCTCTATCTTCCAAGCCTGTTCACTGTACATATATCCTTGAAAAGATAATCTAGAATAAAGTTAGCCAGTACCTCTGCTTGCAAAATATGCTGAAATGCGAAAAACCATGGAAAATTGGCTCCCAACAGAAGATAAAAGAAGCCAGAAACTTTAAGTGTTGGCCTATAGTAAAGAAACTTGTAACCCAGACAAAATACCAGTGTCACGGAGATAATCTGAGGTGGCCCAAAGATGTGTCCCATATGCCCTCTACCCATGTTTCCTAATACCCCACCCCAATGACTACTGATAACAGTCCCGTCCCAGGAATATTTTTTGCAATACCAAAGAAATGCACATATAAATGTGTGTATATACATGTGAACCTTACTTTTTGGACTTAATAGGTTTTGCCAATTGTTCTATATCCATACACATGAATTCCTTCGATAAAATCTGCATGTCTGTATGTACCATACGCACACACACATAGACACACAATGCTAACAAGTAACATCTGGGTTGTTTTCAACCTTTCGCTATTCAGCATTATATTACAGTGAATAGTCCAGTACATACTGCTTTGTGTCCATTCTCAGTGGACACATTTATACATCTGCTGTAAATTCTTGAGGGTGAGCAGTGCATTTTAAAATTTTCACAGATGTCCTCTTAGATAGATAGCTCTAGATAGCTATCTTAGCTCACAGATAGCTCTCTTAAAAGGTTACATTTTAAAACAAGGTATCTGTTTCTTGCTATCTTCTCACTATGTTCACCAATACAACCTATTATTAAACATTTTAATGGTGGCCAAGCTGATGTTGAAAACGGCATTAAAATCTTTTGCAACATGCAATGTCTCTGTTTTTTGGTCTGTGTTTTGCTCTTCACTATCACAGATGCCTGGGAAGGAAGAAACAGCGTAGGAACAGAGACCTGGTCAGTATCCCAGCCTCGCTACTTACTGTGTAGTCTTCACTTTTTCCTTCGCCCCACAAACATTTGTTGAGAACCTGTACTGTGTCAGGAATAAGGCCTGACCTTGGGGATTCAAAGGTCAGAAGTTACTGTTTTTTCCCACCAGAGCTTACATAGCAGAGGAAAGGTGTCAAACAAGTAATTACAAAACAACAATGCCCGCAAGTAATTACCTAATTGTAAGAACTGAGGTCACCATTATAAAGGACAGGTACAGGGTACTCTGAGCAGCAGGGAGGTACTGACTTAGAGAAGACTTCCCTAAAGAAATGATATTTGAACTGAGACCTGAAGGAAGAACACAACTTATCAAACATATACAGATATAATCAAGGATCTGTATTTCATTTTTCAAGTCTTCCTGCTATAATCACCATTTACTTGTACCTTAAGTAGTACAAAGAGGAAAACTGGTATTTTTCCAGGCTATAAGAAAATTTATACAATTTTCTTTATGCTGGTTGAGTTCTTATAGAATAAAATCAGGTATGTCATAGTGGTTTGAATATTACAAGGTTGATGAATTTCCTTTTGTATATTATATATTAATATATCCTATATGTTAATATATACTAACATATAATATACTCATATATAATGAATAAGTATAATTTCCTACAACAAACAAGGAAGCAGGCATATCTCAAAGTTAAAAGTTACACAACAATGTAACCTTAAAGTCGAAGTACAATCTTACAGAAAGGCATTTTCTGCTTTGAGTCAAGATGAAATAATGGACCATATTTACCCTCTCACCTAAAACAACCAAAACCCGGACACAATATATAAAACAACCACCAACAAAGGACAGTGATCAGTGAGAGACAGGAAACAAGCTGAGAGCCCTACTCTCTGCCCTGAGTCTCCAGAATAAGGCCTTGGGAGGGGAAAGTGAGGAAATGATGGAGGGGAAACTAAGGACATGATGTGGACAGTCCAGGGAAACCAAGGCCACTAGAGTCTGCAGCACAGATTACCTGCGAGGAGGCAATGACAAACTGAGGGCACTCTGGAGATCAGAGCAGAGTCCCCCCCCCACCCAGAACACTGATCTACAGAGTACCGATCAGTGCATGTAACCACCGAAGGCCAGAGCAAGAAGCACCAAGTAAACTCATAGTACCCGGTATCCAATAAAAAATTACCATGTATGCAGACACAGAACAAAATAACACCCATAGAGAGGAGAAAGATTAATCAATGGAAACCAACCTAGAACAGACACAGATGTTACAATTAGCAGCGAAGGCCATTATACCAGTGAGCATAACTGTTCCATGTGTTCAGAAAGTTATACAGAGATGTGTTTGAGACCTACACTGAACTTCCGGAGATGGTAAGTACATTGTCTGGGATGAAAAATACAGTGTATGAGATTAACAGCAAAAAAGGTTTGAGAAAAGAAAAGGTTAGTGAGCTTGAAATCACAGCAACAGAAACTAGCCAAAACACTAAGGGAAAAAAGGCCACACTGGCTTTTTTGCTGTCACAAGCTCATGCCAGACATGATCTTGTTTTAGCACATTTGCACTTGTTATTACCTCGGCCTACGATCACTCACCATAAAAACTCACCCCTGATTTTCTTCGGATCCCTGCTCAAAAGTCTCCTTATCTCAGACACCCTTCTTGACCACCTAATAAAACGTCCCCCATCCTTATTCTGCTTTGTTTTTCCTCAGCACTTGACAAATGTACTTGTTTACTGTCTATCTCCCTCAATATAAGCTTCACTTGGGGAGTCACAAGACAGGGCTTTTTGTTTTGTTTACTGTGGTAACTCTAGAATTTTCCCTGGTCCGTAACAAATGCTATTTTTCAAGTAATGATGAGTGAGCATAAGGTTGTGAAGGTACAGTTATACTTCTGATATAAGTACCTGGTTGGATGAATGATGGGATACAAGGGACACAAAAATAGACTATGAGATGCCTGTGAAACATCCAAGTGAAAAAGATGAATAGTCATTAATTCAACAAATACGTACCAAGCACCTGATACGTGCCAGGCACAGTTCTAGGTGCTTGAGTATATCATAAGTGAAAAAAACCACAAAGAACCCTACCCTCAAGAGGCTTACTTCCTAGAGAAGGACACAATAAGAATAATAAATACGTGAATCATGTAATAGATTAGAAGGTGGTATTTGCTATAGGGGGAAAAATCAGGCAAAGGGAATCTTAAGAGTTGGCGCTCTTGGGCAGTGCTGAGTGTGTTGAAATTTTAAATACGGTGGTCAGGGTTGGACTCATTGAGGAGTTGACAAGGGTCTGATGCTTGGGGGTGAGGCTTATCTGTTAAACTGGCAGTAATACCTGCCACGGAGTTCTGAGGATTAAATGAGATATGTAAAAGGTCTGGCAAATTCATAGTTGCTAAAAAAATTTTAAACCACTTCCCTACCCTAAGCTGCTGTAGGGCTTTAATCTGTCTGAAACAGACAAATTTTAAGATAAGCAGAATATTTGTGAGTGTGCATCCCTTCTTCACCAAGAAGACATGAAAAGTTTCCTTCTTTGTTGCTTTGCTGTTAATAATGATGAGTTGAGTCATTATCATTAAGAAGTGCTAGGGAAAGAAATCAGAGTTACTTACACAAAATTATAGGATAGGAAAAAGATCCTATTGAGTCAATATAAAAGTGCACCTGGATGGGCTGAGGGTGGGAGTGAAGGGTTGCAAGATTTCTGCTTTACATTAAGTGGTACAGTGTTAACTGAAAGTAAATTGTGGAAAGTTAAATGTATATTGCAATCCTTAGAGCAACCACTGAAAATTCATACAAAGAGGTATTTAATACATTAAATTAAAATTAAATTCAAAACAATACTGAGTTAATCCAAAAGAGGTCTGGAAAGGAGGAACAGAGTCAAAAAAAAGAAAGAGAACAGACAGCAAATAAATAGTAAAAGAGTAGACCTAAATCCAGTCATCTCAATAATTTCTATCAAGTGTTAAAGCACTACACATTCCAATTAAAATACAGAAACTGTCAGAATGTCGGAAAAGCAAGATCCAACTATACATGTTGTCTCCAAGAGAAACATTAAATATAAAGGTACAGATAAACTGAAAGTAAATGGATGGCAAAAAAGAGGTACTGTCCAAATGGTAAGCATAAGAGGGCTGGAACTGCTATAGCAAAGAAAGACGACTTCAAGATGAAAAGCATTACCAGTGATAAAGAGGGATATTTCATAAGAACAAATACATCCAGACATAACAATCATAATATATGTGTGTCTAATAATGGAGCTTCAAAATACATAGACGAAAAATGACAGAACTTGGGGTGCCTGGGTGGCTCAGTCGTTAAGCGTCTGCCTTCAGCTCAAGACGTGTTCCCAGGGTCCTGGGATCGAGCCCCGCATCGGGCTCCTTGCTCCACTGGGAGGCTGCTTCTTCCTCTCCCACTCCCCCTGCTTGTGTTCCCTCTCTCGCTGGCTGTCTCTCTCTCTCTGTCAAATAAATAAATAAAATCTTAAAAAAGAAAACAACTGACAGAACTAAAAGGAGAAACAGAAAAATCTGTCCTAGCTGGATATTTTAACACCTATTTCTTAGCAATTCATAGAACGTTTAGATCAAAAAGTCCCCCCAAAACCAAAGAACCCCAAATCTGTAAAGACATATAATATCTGAGAAACATTACCAACCGCCTTGGCCTAAGTGACACTGATAGAGGACTACGCCGAACACCTGCAGGATGTTCTGTTCTTTCCAAGAACACGTGTTACATGTACCATGATAATTCATAAGCTGGGTCATAAAATAAATCTCAATAAATTTAAAAGGATTAATATCACACAAACAATGAGTTAAACGAGAAAGGAAGCAAACTAGAAATCAATAAGAAAAAAGATACCCAGGAAAACCTTTGATACTTGAAAAGTTAACACAATCCATAGGTCAAAAAGGAAATCAGGGAATGTAATGTACAGCATAGGGAATACAGTCAATGATTTTGTAATAACTCTGTATGGTGACAGATGATAACTATACTTATCTTGGGGATCATTTCATAATGTATAAAAATATTGAATCACTATGATGTACACCTGAAAAGAGGATACGGCATGTCAATTAGACTTCAATTAAAAAAAAAGTGAACAAGTATGGTCATTGCACACTATTTCTAACTGCAAAAATCTGAAAAAAACTCAAATGTTTATCAATAGAGTAGATTCACATGATGGAATACCATACTTAATATAAATGAATGAAATACGATTACATGCACAAAAATATAAAATAAGGAAAATGGAAAGCAAAGAACTCAATATTTTAAGTGGGCAAAAGATCTGAACATTTTACAAATAAGAGATCCAGATAGGGTGCCTGGGTGGATCAGTCGTTAAGCATCTGCCTTTGGCTGGGGCCATAATGCCAGGGTCATGGGATAGAGCCCACATCGGGCTCCCTGTTCAGCAGGAAGCCTGCTTCTCCCTCTCCCACTCCCCCTGCTGGTGTTCCCTCTCTCGCTGTGTCTCTTTCTGTCCAATAAATAAATAAAATCTTAAAAAAAAAAAAAATAAAGAGTCTGCCTTCAGCTCAGGTCACGATCTCAGGGTCCTGGGATCGAGTCCTATCATCAGGACTCAGTGGGGCGTCTGCTTCTCCCTCTACCTCTCCCTTATTCTCACGATCTCTCTCTCACTCTTTCTCTCTCGAATAAATAATTAAAAAAAAAAAAAGAGCTACAGATGCAAATAAACTATCATTAGTCAACATCGATTTAGTCATTAGGGAAATGTAAATTAAAACTGTAATAAGATACATGAGATACCTATTTAGAAAGGCTAAATATAAAGTCTGACCACACCAACTGTCGGAGAGCATGTGTAGGAACTGGAGGTCTCATACACTGCTGATGGGAGGGTAAAATGGTATAAGCACGTTTGGCCATTTGCTAGAAAGTTAAAGACACCTACCACATGGTCCAGCCATTCTACTCCTTACGTACCCAAGAGAAAAGAAATCCCATGTCCATATGAGGCGTTACACACAAATGTTCTCAGCAGCTTTATCTATATAGCCCCAAACTAGAAGCAACCTACATGTCCATCAACAGGTGAATGGAGAAACAAATTGTGATACAGCCACACAATGGAGACGTACTGAGTAATCAAATGGAATGAACATGTGATAACATGAATCTCAAAAGAATTATGCTGCAGGAAGCCAAACAAGAAGAGTATATACTATGATTCCATATATATAAAACTCTAGAAAATGCAAACTAATCTATAATGACAGAAAGTAAAGCAGTGGTTACATTCCCCTGGAAGGAACCAGGGGAGAAGAGGAATCACAAAAGGGCAAGTGGAAACTTTTGCGGGTGATGGAGATGTGTATTATCTTAATTGCGGCTGTGGTTCACAGGAATATACATATGTCAAAATTCAGCAAAGTAAACACTTTGAATATATGCATTTTATTTTATGTCAATTAGGGCTCCATAAAGTGTTAAAAAAAAAACCCAGCAAAACTAAAAATGTTATTTAGGAACACAAACACAAATGGTAAAATTACAAAGTTAGGCAAGGGGATGGTTAATTCAAAATTCAAAACAGCAATTACCTGGAATGGAGGAAAGGGAGAAAGGCAGCAGTGGGAGAAGAAAGTAGGGACCTTGTCATGTTCTGGCCCAAGTAATATTCTATATATGAAACTGGGCACTGGTTTTCATTCTTTTGCGTCTTAGACAACCTTTTGAATATACGATGTATTTCACAATTAGAAAAACAGAGAGTCTGTGGTGAGGGAACACAAAGGAATTGGACCTCTGTTAGCTAAACTGCACTTTTATCATTTTTGGGAAGGACACCCTCAAAACCTTTCAAGTAAAAGTAAGGTCTTCATATCTGATCCGTGTGATCTGCTCTTTAAGACTGATAGGTTATCAATTTCAAAGGAGAAGTAATGGAAAGATCAAGCGGAATAGCTATTATTTAACACCCTAACTTATTATATTTCTGTGCCTATTAAGTATGGTCGTTGACTATCTTCTCACAACCTTGGCATGGGGTAAATAAAATACAGATTAAGTACTTACCAGTTAGAGTACAGTTATCTTCCTTGCACTTTCTCTAGAATATCATGTAACTCTCTTCCTCATTTTTGTTTACTTGGATACTATCTTTATCAACCATCAAAATACAAGCTATAGTAAATTCACTGCTCTCATCCCCCTCACTCTGCCTGATAACAAATTCTGCTGTAAGGAAGGTCTTGGAATCTCACTTCAGATCATCGTACCGAGTAAGACGGGAACCGTGTGTGCTCCCCACATAATTTAAGAGCCAAACAAGTTTAGGTTTCAGTTGGAAAAGGAAAGAGCTGTGCTCCAGGCTTGGCTCTGGGATGAGCTATTCTGGGTGAGCTGCACATGTCCTCTGCAACTTCATCAATGAATTTTTAATCAGAAGATCTTCGAAGAATGTGGTGCCAATTCACTTTCCACGACAGCCACTGCAAAACATACACTTCGTTGGGTTTTGTTTTGTTCTGCTTGGTTTTTGTGTGTTGGCTTTAGCGACTTCCCTCAGCCCCCAGTCCGCCTGAAATGATCATTTTATGCGGCGCTAGAGCCTCTCAACATTAGTTTGTCCAAAGTCTGTACCTCCTGGAGGTGATTTTGACCTCCTGGAAGCATTCCTGAGGCCACTGACTCGAGGAAGGGAATATTAACAAATGCATTCTAAAGCTCTTAAACCTACACCGCTTTACCAAGCTCGGGATTTGCACAGCCGCTCCCCACTCCCGGGGAAACAAGGTCAGTCCCTCGGGAAACACGCCACTGGGCCTTTAATAAATCCGCGGCCGCCTTCCCGCCTCCCCCCGGGGCGCGCACTTCCGGCTGCGGGGGCGTTCGGGAGCGCGCCCCGCGAGTCTCCACCAACCAGAGGCTCCGCCTGGCCGGCGCGAGTACGCGCGCGCACATTTGTGCGCAGGTTCGAATCTCCGCCGCTTCGCGGTAGCTCCCCAACGTCCGGCAGTACCTCCGGTGCAGTGAGGGCAGCGCGCGCGGGCTGCGCCGGGCCCGGCCGCCCCGCCCCCTCCGCCCGCCCCACCTGCCCGCCGCCCGCTCGCCGAGCAGGTCCTCGCCCTCCCTCGCGCGCTCCGCCCTCGCCCTCCGCCCTCCGCCCCTGGAGTTATCCGCGCTCGGCCTCCCGCGCCGGGCGGGCTCCGCCCGAGGCTCCGGGGCCCATGGCCAAGCGGCGTGCGGCCGAGCCGCTGACGTTCCACGTGCCTTGGAAGCGGCTTCTGCTCTGTGACTTCCCCGAAGAGCCGCCGCCGCCGCCGTTCTGGATCCCGCCGCCGGGGGCCTCCCATCCCGGGCAGCCCGTCGGCGTCCCGGAGCTGCCCCGAAAGCGCAAAATCGACGCGGGGGCTATGACTGAGCCTTCAGCTTCGCCCAGCAAGCGCCGCGACAGCCGGGACAGCAGCGTTCCGGGCGGCGTGCAGCGTGAGGGCCGAGGCCTGGAGACTGGCGAGCCGCCTCAGCAGCAGCCTCCCGTGCGGCCCCGCGGGCCAGGGGAGGAGCCCCGGGGCGCCCGGCCCCCGAGGGGCGGTGGCGACGACGGGGCGGGGCGCACAGAGCCCCCGCGGGGAGACTGGGGGGCAGCACCGCGCCAGGTAGGGGCTGGGGGCTGGCTGAGCTCTCCAGAGGGCGGGCGGGGTGAGGGGACGGGGGGGTCACCTTTACGTAGCACTGCGCGCCCCGGGAGGGAGCAGATTGTCCCCGTCTTGACTGGTGTTCATCAAGAAGCCCCAAAAGGCGGAAAGCCGGGGTCCCTGCTGCAGGAAGGACTCGGACTCCCAGGCTACACAGGAAGGGCCCCAGAGCCCTTGGCCTCTTGGCAGCGTTTGGGGAGTCCTGTGGGCTGAAAGCACCTGTCTAGACAAGGGGAAAATAGACCGTCGGGTGAGGTAGACGTGGGCTTGCACCTTCAGTGCCTGTCTTGTGTAAGAGGGAGGCAGGAGTGTGGGTCAACGACAGGCTTGAGCTTTCTGAAGACTTGACCGTGAACCGCTATAGGTCTGCTCAACAACAAATGGAGAAAGGTGCAGCGCGCCTTCCTTGTCTTAACGATGATTTCTTCCAGAATTCGGGATAGACTTCTTTCTAAAGAGGGTGACCAGTGTGGTGGCCATCAATTGGATGGCCTGTAGGCACGGTACAGCACTTTTGGTAGAGAGGAAGGGCTCTCCCTATCTTGGGAAAGGGCATTTAAAAACTCACAGTGTTCGATCGGATTCTATGAAAAAGGATTATTGTTGGAAATTAATTTGGACCCTAAAGTAAAGCGTATACTAGGATCATAATATAAGAGTTCTTATTCTTTGGGAAACGAGCCTACCCCATCTCTGCACCTAAGATATAATTTTGTCTAGATCTGCGCTTTCAATATGGCAGCCACTAACTGTGTGGGACAACTGAAAACTTGAAATGTGACTAGTCCAAATGGAGGTGTGCTGTAAGTGTAAAATATACTCTAGATTTCGAAGATCTCGGAAATTTTTATATTGATTACCCACTGAAAGAACTGGAGATACTGGATTGAATAAAATGTATGAAAATTTACCTGTTGCACTTTTTTAGTATGACCACTAGAAAAATGTAAATTATGTTTGTGGCTGGCATTATATATTTATTGGACAGCTTCGGTCTAGTCTGAGGAATTCAGGCTGCTTTTTGGCAGTTCTGGATTGACTTACCAGAAGCTTTGGGAATACAAAGACCAAACGTAGGGCTCGATTCACCATACTCTTCAAGCACTACATCATAGCATCTGTCTCACATTTTCCCATTGTTTTCAGTGTCTTATGCAGAATTTACCAAATGCTTTGCTAGGAAAAAAGTGAATTGAGGTTCCTTTGGCAGGACTTCTTAGTGAAAACCCCAATAAAATGAGAATTTGATAGTTGGGAACGAGCTTTTTCTGTGGTTGTGAGATACTACCTTTGGACAGTAACGATGAGCTTTTCTGGATGACATTCAAAATTGTAAATATTTACGCCCCCAGTTGTCTTGGAATTTAGAAAACATGAGGGGTTTTTTTAGACTTTTTTCTTCAGATTGCTTTTAGATGTTCAGAATCCGCTTATTTAAAACCGCATGATAGCACTTAACGTTTTGAAAACAGAATAATTAGAATTTACAGTTATATCGTGTGTGTTGCCTATGGCAGACCCTAAAAAAAACCCAGAATGATAGTCATCCAGACCTATTTGATGCGGAGATAACTACTGTGTACTTTGAAGACTTTTCCTCTTCAGACCATTTTGGTACCCCACCCATATATAGGCTTGTCTTTTCTACCAGAACATACTGACTGCAGCATGCCACAGATTGATAAGGAAATATGAAAATTGTAGGTAGGCGAAGAAGGAGAATTTTTTAGTGGACTGACACAGATACCTTCTTAGAATCTCTTAGACACACCGGTATCTTTAACAGCAGTGACTCTGGCAGCTGCTTCCTAGTCACTACAGGCCCATGGCAAGGACTAAGCTTGGCTCTAGGGGTTACCTTCCTCACCAAGACAGTCCCTGTTCTTTTCTTTAGGCAAAAGCCCAGGAATCCTCAGGTTTCTTCCTTTTGTTAGTTTTGTTCATGAACTTCTTGTCTTCTGCAAATTTAAGAGAGGAACATGTTTTCTCCAGCTCCCCTTTTCCTGCCTCCAAAGATGGAGGTTTTTTGTTTTAAGGGATTTACAGTGAATTACCAAGATACAGAGTATGATGAAAACATGGAGAAGTTAAAAAGGCCTTTCAGTTCATGCAGTAAATGTCTCCCTGGTACCTGGCACTCAGAGTAGTCCCTACCCTCACCCGTGGGATCTCATTTAGGAAAAAGTTTCTCAGATATGTCCTTTCTACATTGAGAATTCAGTTTAGGCAGAATAATGATACCTTTTTTCTGCCCTAGAACCTCAGAATATTTTTTGAGTTGTCTCAGATGGGTTTTGTTGTTGTTGTTGGCTTTTTTTCTGCTTTTCGTTTCGTTTTGTTTTGGTGTTTTTAACCAGAGAACTAAAGTATTACTTTATTAATGTGTTTTCTCATGATAGTGTCACTTTATGCAGATTCATTGCTTTGTCTCTTCTGACCCTCACTGTTAGCTATTTTTAATGGAAAGTAGTCAGAAATGTTTTTTTTTCTGTTCCTAAGAAAAAAGTAATGAATGATTCATGGGTTTCCTGGGATATAATATCTAGCAGTATTGAGCAATTTCAGTACTAATCCTTAATTTGAAAGAGAGTCTGGGGGGCGCCTGGGGGGCTCAGTCCTTTAAGCATCGGACTCTTGATTTTCGCTCAGGTCATGATATTAGGGTTGTGAGATCAAGGCCTGAGTTGGGTTCTGTGCTGGGCATGAAGCCTGCTTAAGATTCTCTATCTCCCCCCAACCCCCCACCCGTCTGCAAATAAATAAATAAATAAATAAATAAATAAATAGAAATATATTAAAAAAAAGAGCCCTGTGTTTTACCGATGAGGAAACAGAAAGATCAGAGTTAGTTGGTGGAGTTATCATGCAAACCCAGGTTTATCTGGTGGCAAAGTTTGTGCTCTTAGCTACTAGGTTACACTGATGTCATTAAAGGATCTTTTTTTGGGCCCATGTTTGTAAGTAGGTAATTGGAACAGATTTTTTCCAAAAGGCAGAGATACAGACCCCTGTTTTTAACTCTTTGTTTATCAAAATGAATTGGGGGGGGCATCATTTGAATTACTGCATTTTTTATCCCTGCGTCAAGAAATTCTGAAGACACTCTTAGTTCTCTAAGCCTCAGTGTCTAAGGCACTCAGTGTACTTCCTACTGAGATTTCCTAATAGGCTTGTGTGGTCCAGTAAAGTAACTAGCAACATGTGGCTATTGAGCACTGAAATGTGGCCAGTGCTGGAAGTGTAAATACTTGCCAAATTGTGAAAACTTAGTATGACAAAAAGAATGTAAAATATCTCATTAATTTTTTTTTTAAGATTTTATTTATTTATTCGACAGAGATAGAGACAGCCAGCGAGAGAGGGAACACAAGCAGGGGGAGTGGGAGAGGAAGAAGCAGGCTCCTAGCGGAGGAGCCTGACGTGGGGCTCGATCCCATAATGCCGGGATCACGCCCTGAGCCGAAGGCAGGCGCTTAACCGCTGTGCCACCCAGGCGCCCCTCATTAATTTTTTAAAATATTGACTGCATGTTGAAATGATAATATTTTGGATATATCAGGTCAAATAAAATATTGTTAAGAGTAATTCCATCTGTTTCTTTTTTACTTTTTTAAAATTACGTATGTGGCTTTCATTATATTTCTTTTGGATAGTGGTGTTACAGCAAGTATTAGCCTAAAGTGAAAACACAACCTAGTAGAACAGATATATAAATACTCATCTGGGTAGGGTGTTAACCTTCAGACCGGTCACCTTGGAATCCTGTAAATAATTCTAGGGCTGCTTCCTTGCACAAAGTATTTTTGGGATGCTTTTGAAATTCTGTGCCAATTTTGAACTTCATTGGAACATCAGCTTCACTTCATAATAACTTGGAACAATATTATAGCCATTCAGAGGAATCTGTTGAATTTTAAAGGGGCCAGTACTCAACTTGGATTTATCAGTGTTAGTATACTGATTTAAAAGTCCTTCTGTGTACCAAATCTTGTATGTTTAATATAATTATCAGTTTAAGATTTTCTTGATATTTAACATGTTTACAGCCTAAAATTTTTTGGCAAGGTGTCAAAATATTTTAGCCTATGTAAAGTGAATCCCTTAAAATACCAAACCTTAGGGGGAAGATCAAAAATAAGTTTTATGGTATGTGTGTATTTCTTAAATAAATTGTTTTCCTCACTGAAAGGTAAAAAAAAAAAAAAAAAATTAAGACCATTTTCCAACATTTTCTTTGGTTGAAAAATAGAAGAAAATTATCAAGAAGAGACGCTCTTGGAAGAAATTCTTTTAAATTTAAACTACTAACAATATTTTCACAAATCCATGAATATGAAAATGCACAGATTTGACTGAGTCCATGAAGCACTTTGATTAGGCAGAATTTAAAGGTGTATTTGTTGAAGATGCAAAGTAAAAGACCACAAAATCTTAACGTGAGTTTGCTTTTTAAAACAAGAAAATTTGTTTCCTAAAAAACAAAAGTAACTTTCTACAAACTGTTGATGTACTTTCATCTTGCTTTTTTTCCCTAAAGCTCAATGAAGAATTTTGGCAGTACAACACCTTCCAGTACTGGAGGAACCCTTTACCACCTATCGATCTGGCAGACATCGAAGATGTCATTGAAGACAGCCCGGCCGAAGCAACACTTCAGGGCAAGAATGAAGTGGTTGAGATTGACATGGAGTCCTGACAGAAGGAGCTGAAGAATAGGTTTTTCTGAATTCGAGGAGACATCTCTTAAGTGAATTAACCTATTCTTAAGCAGAAAAGTTACTTTCCATACTTGATGTGATTGCATTCCCAAACCTGAAAAATGAGGAAAAGCTGTTTTAAAGATAGATGCCTACAGTCACTACTGAAACTCCCCGAAGGGATTTGTCAAGGATATAGTGCAGTTACAGGGGAAGTATTTTATATATGTACTCGTAAAGAAAAATCTATGTTTAGACTCTTCAATTTGAAAATACTTATCTTATAAAAAGGAATTCTGGCAGTTTTAGAAGTAGGTGGAGAACACGCAAATACTCCTCTGTACCAAAAAGTTAATTTGTGGTACATGAAATGGATATTGTTTTATAATAACTCTTATTAATAAAATGCTTTCTAGTACATTGTATTGACTCTTCTTAGTTGAACAGCTAGCCGACTGAAACATCTATGCAAACTTAAAATGTGGGGGATTCTTAAAGGTAGTATAGTTCTAAAAGAACTTTCTAAGTGTAAAGTAGTGAGAATTTCAATTTGGGTAGCATGTTTGCATAGCTTCCAATGTTTGATACTTGTTTAACTCTACTTTGGGGAATCATAAATGGATAAAGAACAATGAGGAGCAAATAGGTGCTTCCCTCCCCCTTTTCCTGGGATAAGAAGAAAGAAATTTTTTTTTTTTTAAAGATTTTATTTATTTATTCATTCGACAGAGATAGAGACAGCCAGTGAGAGAGGGAACACAAGCAGGGGGAGTGGGAGAGGAAGAAGCAGGCTCATAGCAGAAGAGCCTGATGTGGGGCTCGATCCCAGAACGCCGGGATCACGCCCTGAGCCGAAGACAGATGCTTAACCGCTGTGCCACCCAGGCGCCCCAAGAAGAAAGAAATTTAGTTGTATTTCTAAATTTCTTGGTTTTGAATTGTTCCGAGGGCATGGTTTTTATTGCTCATTACTTTAGACTTGTTCTCAACACAGACAACACTTCAGAAATCCTTGTCTGAGCCCCACTGGAGAGATTCCCATTTAATTGAGATGGGCCTTGGGTATAGCTATTTTTTTAAGCACCAGTCCTCCTTTTCCCCAATCCTAATGTGCGACAACTTTGAGAACCACCAGAGTAATGGTAGTTTTTCCTGTTTAAAGGAGGTAACTAATTTGAGATGAAGCAACTCCTCTTCATTAGCTTTGTTTTTATTTTGCTCTTTCGGTGGCTTTGTTACAAGTAAGTTATTGTGTTATTACTATTTCATTGTTAAGAAAATAAAATAAGCAGTTTGTGTTTGAGTTGAGTTATCAATGATTAAGGTAATTAACTTTTGTACTACATCTAGAATGTTGGCTTTGTAATCGAGTAACTTTTCCTTGTATATTTTTTGTTAATGACAGTAGATCCAAAATTCAGAAAGGGTGATAAATGCCAATGAAAAAGAAAAACAAACAAACAAACCAATGTTTTGTGTATACCTGTAGGATTTAAGTATGGATTGACATTAATGAGAATATTCTAGAACAAAAGACATGTACTGTGGTTAAGAATTAAGGCTTTGATGTCAGACATGATCCAAAGGCTTGTACTGCCACTTTCTACCTATGTAACATTAAGCAAGTTATTTTTCATCTTTGAGCCCCAGGTTCCTTAATTGTAAAATGAGAAACAATAAATAGTATCTACCTCAGAGAGGCTATGTTTATTGTCAAGCAGTGTACTAAGTACTTTATCTTCATCTTGTTTAATTCTCATAATAACCTTATTGTAGGTTAAAAAAAATAGAATAAATGTGTTTTTTGTAGTTATACTTAATTCCACGTTAAGTTGCCACTAGAAATTTCAGGATAAGAATTAGAATTGAAATAGCGAAGATGGCAAGCAAGTGGGGGAAGCAGTTAAATTGCTGTGGAAAAAAAAGAAAATGGTTAACTTTCTTCCCCCTTCTCTTTGACCTGAGGGTAGGAAGGGGTCCGTTTTTGGACCCCGTCACTGCTCTTCCTACTGCCCAGAACAGTGCCTGTCACATAGTAGATAGTCAATAAAAATTGCATGACCGAATTAATAAGTGTTCTCTATTGATGGGAAGGTAATGGCAACCATTTTCTAGGAACATAACAGAAAGCTAGGCATTTTACCAAAGATGTGCATACAAAAGATGTGTCATAGAGATCAAATAGTAAAACACTGGAAATAGTAAACACTGGAAACAATAATGTAAAAGCTAAGACATGTCCACCTAATGAACTATAGGAGGTGGTCATTTACTTTAATGAGAAATTCATAGGATACTACATTGCAGGTAAGTGAATAGGAGATTCAAAGAGTGGCTCAGACCAGGGGTTCCTGGCTGGCTCAGTTGGTAGAGCTATGCAACTCTTGAGCTCAGGGTTGTGAGTGCAAGCCCCACCATCAGTGTTAAAGCTTACCTGAAAAAAATAACTGACAATTTTTTTGAGCATTATGTGTCAAATAGCATACAAAACTGTAAGGCAAAGATTCAGGGAAAATATTTGCTATCAATATGTTGAAGGCTGAACTTTTTTATGTAGTTGTATATATAGTATAAACATTTAAATACGTTTAATATGTAGAATATGAATATATGAAGATGTATATATATGTATACATACGTGTGTGTGTGTGTGTGTGGAGAGAGATTTGAAATAATTCCATCCTTTTAGAAAAAATAGTAAGTAAACCTCAAGATAATTTGGCAAAATTGCATGGTGGATAAATTAAGATGGAAATTTAAAAGAATTTCTTTTTAAGTTGTATACACTTCACCCAGGTTCCCTAATATAGCATCTTACATTATTAGCACAGTATGATTATGAAAATGAGGACATTAATGTTAATATAATTCTATAATGCTATTATGAGGACATGGAAAGAGTGACTTCCGGCAACTCTTAAAGGATATGTCAAAAAATATACAAAATATATAGCCTTTTAAAATTTTACCGTCGTCTCACTAACATCCTTTTTCTGGCCCAGGATTCAATCCAGGGTCGCATTTTGTATTTAGTTGTAGTATCTCCTCAGTCTCCTTTAAATCAATTCCTGCCTTTCATGACCTTAGTACTTTTTGTAGAGTACTGATCACTTGTTTCATAGGGTAGCCCTCAATTTTGGTTTGGCTGCTGTTTCTCATAATTATGCATTTTTGGTTAAGAACTCCATAGAAGTGATGTATCCTCAGTGCATTACACCAGAGGGCACTGGATGTCAACTTGTCTTGTCATTGGTGATTGTAACTTCAATTAGTTGGTTAACGTGGTGTTGGCCAGGTTTCTCTATTATAAAGTTAATATTTTCTTCTACATAATAATTATCTTCTGGAATATACGTTGAGACCATGTGAATATCTCATTTCTCGTCATATTCTGCCCGTGAATTTTAGGGTATGTTGATGATTCTTCCATGAAATGTTTATTGCTCTGGTATGTGTGAAATAGTAACTTTCTATTTCCATTATCCCTCCTACATCTATTCACTGGAATTCTGTAAAGCAAGAGCTTTCCTTTCACCCCCATTTTTTATTCAGTGATTTATAACAGTATAGATTAACAGGCATATATTTTATACTATGAATTACAATGAGTTGCTATCATAATTTTGTTGTACAAATTATTGCAACAGATTTAGCCATTGGGAGGCCCTCTCAGTTGGCTCTTGTGCCCTTCCTCTTTTTTTTAACATGTTATTTATTGTGTGAGTACTGGTTAACATTGGCAGTGCACTTTGCATTTACAAGGTTAATGTATGGAAATTGTGCCACCTGTGCAATGCTGTGATTTTCACTGAACAATTTGAGCCTTGGCATCCTCTTCAGAGAATGGGGACACTAATAACCACCTCAGAGGAGCACAGTGGGGATGAAATGACATGATGGTTGTGCAGAACCCATAGTGGGCACTAAATACATGTATCTCTTCCTTATAGTACATGAAATGCACATTTTTGCCATCTTCCTGATAGGTAGATAGACTATTAGTGATCTCTGACAATACCTGAAACTGAGGCAAACATTAAGATTACTTTTAAAGAATTGCAACAATTACCTGGCGTCCACAGACCAGAATGATAGGATTCTAGCAATTTCTGTTTATTGGTTGCTGTATTTTGTGTCTTTTTGATACAGCCCTGTTGTAGAATTCTAAAATGGGCCCCAAGATTGCCAGACCACAGTGTATCATCCAGTCATTTGATCAAACACTGATTTAGGTACTACTGTGAGAAATTTTGCAGATGTAATTAAAGTCCCAAACCAGTTGATCATAACATGAAATGATCTATGTGGTATGACTTAATCACATGAGCCCTTTAAATATGGGGGAGAGCTCAGAGACAGAAGAAGTCAGTGCAAAATGTGAGAGGGATTCAATATAAGAACAATTCTGGCTTTGAAGATGCAGGGAGTCATGTGACAAGAACCTGAGAACAGCCTCCAGAGGCTGAGAGTGAGCCCTGGCAGCCAGCCAGCAAGGAAACAGGGACCTCAGTCCTACAACTCAAGGATCTGAATTTAGCCAACAACTTGAGTGAACATGGAAGTGGATTCTTCAGAGAGGAACACAGCCTGGCTGGCACCTTGATTTCAGCTTTGTGGCACTCTTAAACAGAGAACCTTGCCTGTCAAGTGGGACTTTTGACCTCCTGGACTAAACTGATTGATTGATTGGTTGGTTGTGTGTGTGTGTGTGCTTTAAGCTGCTAAGTTTGTGGTAATATGCAGCAATAGAAAACTTATATAGACTCTATCACTTTTAGCATTTCCATACCTTTTCACACAGGTGTTTTGGCACAAACAGTTCTCTTGTAATATTTCCACTCTAGTCTTGGAATCATTTCTCCAAACAGCCCTGGTTCTTTTACTAGAGAATGGTACTTAGAAACGAAGATCAGGGTGCAAGATCTACCCATTGTACTGAGTATCACTGCTTCTAGATCCTCTCAGCTGACAGAACTACAAAATATATGTGTATACAACTATATGTATTTCTTCATTTATCAATATACTTGTGTCTATATCTGTATATATACTTTAAAAAAGAGTTCATAGTGATACTTCCAATCCCACTCCAACACCACAGTGTTCATTATAAATTCCCTTCTTATTTTTAATTCCTTTGAAAACTAGACTTCATATCCTTTATTTATTTCTTCAATCCTCAAATACACATAACACAATTTAGAAACTGCCAACCAATACTACTATTCCAAACAGGCCTGCTAGTTGGAGTAGAATATCTGTATATCCTTCTTTTGTGTTTAGTCTTTGGATACTCAATTAACATTGTTTTCTAAAGTTACTTAGGTTGGTTCTTTCTTTTCCATCCTTCCCTTCAGAATGGTTATGTTATTGTAATACTCTTGGATTCATTTGTTTTTGTTTCTATATCAGTTTTGATTCCCCATCTATGTTTTTTTTTAAGTTTGTAAAACATTCACATGGTTCTATGAATCAGAACTATATAAAAATGTTTAATCAGAGATGTGTTACTCACCCTAACTGTTCTCCCCCATTTTCATTCTCCTGTTTTTCCTATTTTGTTCCCCATACCCCTCCCCCCTGTAAATAAACAATTCCATTAGTTTCTGGTTTGTTCTACTGTTTTTCTTCTGCACCAATGGGCAGATACACATATAATTTCTTCTTTATTTATAACTCATACAAATTCATTATAAACTATAATAACTGGGTAATAGACATAGAAAAATAGTTTAGAAAAGAAAAAATATATATGAACATAAAAAAGATTTCTGCTTAATTATCTCAAATTTTAAACAAGAATCTATTATTCTATATAAATTAGCAAAAGTTGCCGATAACGCTTTATTTTTAGTAAAGCCTTTCTGAAAAGCAGCTTGGTAATATGCCTTAAGAGCCTTAGCATAATCTTTGAACTAGTTTTCATTCTGTATCTAAAAATATATCTTAAAGAAATAATCAGAAAGCTAGATACAAATTTACACATCACTGTAATAGTAAAATATTAGAAATTTAAAGTAGCTTAAGAGAATTGATCGAAAATTAATATATGCATGCTAGAATATAGTGAGATCATAAGTTGGTGTTATTAAGAGTTTTAATGATATGGAAAAATGCTCAAAAATAAAAGTATTAGGACTTTCAGAGCTGATCAAACTCTCTCTCCTACTAATTACAACTAGTAGCCCAACTAAAATATACTCGTGGTCACTGAAAACTAAATGAAGGCATTACTGGATAGAGAATGGAAGTCAAACTTAAAGCAACTCATACGGAGTAAAGTTTTATGGTTTTGTTTTTTAGTCTCCCAGCCTTGAACCAAGAGTGACCACCCAGTAGAACTGCAGTGGCCAGCATGGGCAGCCCAAACTGAGAGAAACCTATCTTTTTGGCCAGAAGACCAGGAAAGGGAGCTACTTTGAGCAAGAGTGGAGGAAATCTGGGGATGAGAGAGCTGGGTAAGTGATCCCATAATTCTGTATATAAACCCGTACTAGTCCTAGACTCTTTTTTTTTTTTTTTAAGTGGGCTCCAACTGAGCTAGTGAGGCTCCCCAATCCTGGGCTCATTCTTGAGGGACACATGCATGGGACAGATTGAGAGCCATATAGCAAAGACTTTGAGAGCTAAAATACAATATAAACCTATGCTCAAATCCCTCACTAATGTCTGAGTGATGCATGCATGGGACAGGCCTAAAGCAATATAGCCAAGGGTTTGAAAACTTAGGCCTTAGAACCATGCCCATGGAAGAGATAGTACTTATGGTATGAAACTAACTGGGTTGAGTAGGAAAAAAAAATATCCTCTAGAAGATTTTAACAAGACACATAGTCTCACAAAGTAATATTCAGGACATAATCCAAAATACTTGACATTGAAAGAATAATCATAATTAAAAAATGTGGCCAGTTTTAAAGGGAAAGACCAGTCAACGTGCAAACCATCAGGAAAATGTGACCAGTTTTCAAAGACAATTAACAGATGTCAATTCCAAGATGACCCAAATGTTAGAATTACTCCAAATTTTAATTTATTTTATTTTATTTTAAAAGATTTTATTTATTTATTTGTCAAAGAGCCCACAAACAGGGGGAGCAGGAGGTAGAGGGAGAAGCAGACTCCCTGCTGAGTAAGGAGCCCAATGTTGGACTCAATCCCAGGAACCTAGGATCATGACCTGAGCCAAAGGCAGATGCTTAACCAACTGAGCCACCCAGGCATCCCAAAATTACTCCAAATTTTAAAGTGGCTATCAAAACTGTGCTCCATAAAGAAAATGAAGTGAATGAAACCATAAAATTTCTCGAAAGAGAAATATAAACAATAAGAAAAGAAACATGAAAATTTGAGAAGAAATATAATACCCGAAATAAAAGATTAATAAATGTGCTAAGTAGCAGAATAGAGATGACACAGGAAAGAATCAGTGAATGGGAGGATAGATCAATAGAGATTTTCCAATCTAAAAAAGAAGAAGAAAAAATTAAAAATGAACAGAGCCTCTGCAGCCTATGAATGTGTATATATTTGTGTCACTGGAGTCCCAGATATTATGAACATCTTTATTCCTATAAATTTGACAACTTAGATGAAGCAGACAAATTTCTTTGAAGGCATAAACTACCAAGACCATTCAAAAAGAAACAGATAGTATAGTTCTTTATCTATTAAAGAAATTGAACTCCTAGTTAAAAACCTTCCAAAAGTAAACCTCTAGACTTACATGTTTTCACTGGAGAATTCCACCAGATATTTAAGGAAGAAATAATATCTCTTTCAGAAAAATAAGAACACTTTTTAATTCATTGTATGAGGTCAGCATTATCCTAATACCACAAGACAAATATATTGCAAGAAAAATCTACATATCAATACCTTTTATGAACATAAACACAAAAATCCTCAAGAAAATATTGACACACCTAACAATATATTAAAAGGATAATGTAGAGGAAGATGGTGGCAGACTAGGAGACCCTAGGCTCTCCTCGTCTCATGACCGCAATTACATAACTATCGAGTCATCCCAAATACCCCAGAAATCAACCTGAAGACTGACACAACCCCAGAAACTGACCTGAAGAACGAAAGGACAAACTCCACAACTAAAAGAGAAGAGGTAGGAAGCGCATCAAAGAAGGTAGGAAGTGCAGAGACATGGTTTCGGGGAGAAAAGAATCACAGGCGCTACAGAAGGGAGGGAGCCATTGTTATGAAAAAGGGCAAGAGAGAGAGGAGTAGAAGGGAATGCACAAGGAGAACACTTCCCAAAATCCATTGGCTGAATTTCTGAAAATGATAGGGCTGAATTTCATGAATTGTTGCAACCAGTAGGGCTTAAAGTCTGGAGTTTTAAAGGACAGAGGGGTTGGCTGGAATAGAGCCCAGAGGGCACTGCACCTGCTCCTGGAGAGCAGGCAGGCAAACAACCTGAGGGCAGACAGTGTGGCGAGAGTGATCCAAAGAACACCTGGGGCACGTGGGAGATTATTCACTCTTTCCCAAGTGTGTGCTTGAGGGGCAGCATTCACAGAGATGCCTCCCTGGGAATCAAGGAGCTGGCCAGCACCATTTCCCTCTCCTGCCCCTCAGCATAAACACAGAGTCACCTGCAGGAAGCAGCACAGTACCGACACTGGCCACCTAACTTGCTTACACCAAGCCCTACCACCCTACACTCTGGTGGAGCAACGCTTCTCAGTCCTGTTTGCTTTAGTCCCAGCACAGATGATTCCCCAGAAGACCAGCACAAACCTCTGCCCAAACCACATTTCTCAACTAGAGAGTTCTGCATGGCCTCAGTTCTGGTGGGGGTGATGTTGGGTCTCATTTCACAAACAGACCAGAGCACACCTAGTTAAAACTCACCGCAGTCAGGCAGGGGTCAAACACTGCCCACAGCAGACAAGGAGAACCTCTGCAGATGACTGGCCTGAAGGGTAGAACAGCCAAAACACAACAGCAGAGTGCACACAGCACACCAGATACACTCCCTGAAGCTCCAGGCCCTGGGCACTACATGACCTCCTCAAAAGTCCATTAATTTCGTGAGCAAGAGACATATTTGGCTTTTCAATAGTTGCAGAAAAAAAAAAAAGCATTCGACAAAGGACAACATCCATTCATGATAAAAACCCTCAACCAAGTAAGCTGAGAGTAAACATACCTGAACATAATAAAGGTCATATATGAAAACTCCATAGCTAATATCATCCTCAATGGAAAAAAACAAAACAAAACAAAACAAAACTGAGAGCTTGTCCTCTACTGTCAGGAACAAGACAGGGGTGTCCACTCTCACCAGTTATTTAACATAGTACTGGAAGTCCTAGCCACAGCAATCAGACAACAAAAAAGAAATAAAAGGGATTCAAGTCAGCAAGAAAGAAGTAAAACTTTCACTATTTACAGATGACGGATACTCTATATAGAACACCTGAAAGACTCTACCAAAAAACCTGCTAGAACTGATAAATGAATTCAGTAAATCTACAGGATACAAAATCAACACACAGAAATCTGTTGTATTTCTAGAAATCTTAATGAAGCAGCAGAAAGACAAATTAAGGAATCAATCCCATTTACAACTGCATCAAAACCAATAAGATGCCTAGGAATAAACCTAATCAAAGAGGTGAAAGACCTGTACCCTGAAAACACTAAAATATTGGTGAAAGAAATTGAAGATGACACAAAGAAATGGAAAGACATTCCATGCATATGGATTGGGAGAACAAATATTCTTAAAATGTCTATACTACCCAAAGCAATCTACACATTTAATGCAATCCCTATCAAAATACCAACAGCATTTTTCACAGAGCTAGAACAAACAATCCTGAAATTTATGAAATGACAAAAGACCCCAAATAGTCAAAGCAACCTTGAAAAAGAAAAAAGCATACCTGGAGATATCACAATTCCTGACTTCATGTTGTATTACAAAGTTGTGGTGATCAAAACAGTATGGTATTGGCACAAAAATAGACACAAAGATCAATAAAACAGATCCAGAAATGAACCCACAACTATATAGTCAATTAATCTTTGACAAAGCAGGAAAGGATATCCAATGGGAAAAAGACAGTCTCTTCAACAAATGGTGTTGGGAAAACTGGACAGTAACATGCAGAAGAATGAAACTGGACCATATATGCAAAGATATATATGTCTATATGCAGTGGGATATTACTCAAACATAAAAAAGAATGAAATCTTGCCATACGCAACAACATGGATGGTGCTAGAGTATTATGCTAAGCGAAATAAGACAGAGAATGACAAATAGCCTATGATTTCACTCATATGTGGAATTTAAGAAACAAATGAGCAAAGGGGAAAAGAGAAAGAGCAGCAAAGCAAGAAAGTTAGTAGAGTAGTAAGATAACTACAGAGAACAAACTGATTGTTACCAGAGGGGAGGTGGGTGGGGGATGGGGAAAAATAGGTGATGGGGATTAAGGAGTGCACTTGTTGTGATGTGCACCTGGTGTTGTAAGGAAGTATTGAAACACGATATGGTACACCTGAAACTAATATCACACTGTATGTTGACTACCTGGAATTCAAATAAAAACTTGAAAAAAAAAAGATAATATATAAAAAAATAAAATAGATACTCCTCTCTGATCTACAGTAAATTGAATAGATACAAACATATTAAGCTAATTCTGATTTTTGTTTGTTTTGTTTTGGTTTTTAGTCTAAGTCAGAATGATGTTGAATATTTTATTTGAATATTTCTAAGGTTTAATGAGTCTTTTGAACACTTGGCATTTTTTAAATAGTATTGCTCTCCATAAAAGTGGCTCTATATTTTTAATCACCTGTTTAAAATATGTTGGCTCACCCTTTAGAAGAAAGGTGTTAATTATTAGAATTACAAAAGGCATTATTACATAATTCTGTAATGCTTATTAAAATTTGAAAACAATATTTTTATTTTTATTAACACGATAGGTTTTCTAACTTGAGCTTGTAAAACTACAGGTGCAAAAATGTAGGTGTATCCAATAATGTCTAATGTCATTCCAACCCTAAGCTTTACAGGCCTCATTTGATTATTGTGTTGCATTGTTAAACAAGCACCTGTAAGTCTTGTAGGCAAAGGTATTAGTGTAGTACGTGGCTCTCTATCTGTACATAACTATCAGTTACTTTTTCCCCTGATTCTCCCACCCCTCACTCACCACATCTGACAATCACCAATCTGTATCTGTGAGCTTGGCTTATTAATTTATTATTTATTTAAGTTATAGATTCAAAATGTAAGAGATATCATGCAGTAATTATCTTTCTGACTTTGGCTTATTTCACTCAGCGTAATTCTTACTGGGTCTATCCATGTTGCTACAAATGGCAAGATTTCATTCTTTTTTGTGGCTGAATAATATTATGTTGTATATATATACACCATAGCTTCTTTATTCATTCAACCATGGGTGGAGATTCAGATTATTTCCATATCTTGGCTATTGATAAATAATGCTGAAATGAACATGGAGGTGCATATATCTTTTCAAGTTAGTGTTTTTGTTTTGTTTGGATAAATACACATAAGTGGAATAACTGGATCATATGTAGCTCTATTTTTAATATTTAGAGGAGCCTACATACTGTTTTCCATAATGGTTGTGCCAATTTACATTGCCACCAACAGTGCACAGGTGTTTCCCTTTCTCCACATCCTTGCCAACACTTGTTATTTCCCAATGATTAATGTTGCAGAGCCTCTTTTCATGTATCTGTTGGCCAAGATATGTCTTCTTTGGAAAAATCTCTATTCAGATCTGCCCAATTTTATTTATTTATTTATTTATTTAGTTACTTTCAAGTTTTTATTTAAATTCTAGTTAGTAAACATATAGTGTAGTATTGGTTTCAGGAGGAGAATTAAGTGATTCATCACTTCCATATCGCATGCAGTGCTTATCACAAGTGGCCTCCTTAATACCCATCACCCATTTAGTTCATCCCCCACCCACATCCCCTCCATCAATCCTCAGTTTGTTCTCTATAGTTAAGAGTCTCTCTGGTTTGCCTACCTCTCTTTTTTCCCCTTCCATTATGTTCATTGTTTTATTTCTTAATTTCCACATATGAATGAAATAATATGGTTATGCTTAGCATAATACAGTCTAGCTCCATCCATGTCATTGCAAATGGCAAGATTTTATTCTTTTTGATAGCTGAGTAATATTATTATTCTTTATCCATTCATCAGTCGATGGACACTCTTTCCATAATTTGACTATCATTGATAATGCTGCTATAAACATCGGGGAGGATGTGCCCCTTCAAATCAGTACTTTTGTATTCTTTGGGTAAATACCTAGTAGTGCAATTGCTGAGTCTAGGGTAGTTCTATTTTTAACTTTTTGAGGAACCTTCATACTGTTTTCCAGAATGGCTGCACCAGTTTGCATTCTCATCAACAGTGTAAGAGCAGACCTGCCCAATTTTTAATTGGACTGTTTTTTTGCCATTAAGTTGTTTGAGTTATTTATGTATTTTGTCTAATAGTCCCTTATCAGATATATGATTTGTAAATATTTTCTTCTAATCAATAGGTTGCCTTTTTATTTTCTGGATGGTTTTCTTTTCTGTGCAGCAGCTTTTTAGTTTGATGTAGTCCCATTTGTTAATTTTTGCTTTTGGTGCTTTTGCTTTTGATGTCAGATTCAAAAAATTATTGCCAAGACCTATGTTAAGGAGCTTACCACCTATGTTTTTTCTAGGATTTTTATAATTTCGTGTCTATGTTCAAGTCTTTAATCAATGCTTTTAAACTTTTAAAAAAGTAAACTGTACCCCCAATGTGGGGCTTGAATCAATGACTCCAAGATCAAGAGTTGCATGTCCTACTGACTGAGCCAGTCAGGTGCCCCTAGTCTTTAATCCATTTTGAATTAATTTTTGTGTATGGTGTAAAATAGTTGTCCAATTTCATCCTTTTGCATTTGACTGTTCAATTTTCCCAATACCATTTATTGAAGAGACTACCCTTTCCCCATTGTATATTTGTGACTCCTTTGTTGTTAAGTTAATTGACCATATATGCATGGGTTTATTTTGGGGCTTTCTATTCTATTCTATTGATCTATGTGTCTGTTTTTTATGCCATTACCATACTGTTTTAATTACCATAGTTTTGTAATATAATTTGAGATCAAGATGCATGATGTCTTCAGCTTTGTTCTTTCTCAAGATGACTTTGGCTATTCAGGGTCTTATATAGTTTCATACAAATTTTAGAATTGTTTGTTCTATTTCTGAGAAAAATGCCATTAGAATTTTGATAGGGATTGGGGCACCTGGGTGGATCAGTCCGTTAAACGTCTGACTCTTGTTTTCAGCTGAGGTCATGATCTCAGGGTTGTGAGACTGAGTCCTGGGTCAGGCTCCACACTGGTCATGGAGTCTGCTTAAGAGTCTTTCTCTCCCTCTGCCCGTCCCACCTCCACCCTCTTCCTCTCTTAAAAAAAAAAAAAAAAAGAATTTTGATAGGGATTGCATTGAATCTGTAGAATGCTTTGGGTGTTTTGACATTTTATTTTTTTTAAGATTTTTTTTATTCATGAGGGAGAGAGAGAGTGAGAGAGAGCACAAGCAGGGGGCAGATGGAGAGGGAGAAGCAGACTCCCTGGCAAGCAGGAAGCCAGCCCAATGTGGGGTTCCATCCCCGGATCCTGAGATCATGACCTGAGCCGAAAGCAGACCCTTAACCGACTGAGCCACCCAGGCGCCCCGAGTTTGGACATTTTAACAATATTTATTCTTTCAATCTTGAGCATGGAGTATGTTTCCATCTGTGAGCAATGGAATGTCTTGTATTGTTCCTGATCTTTAAGGACAAGCTTTCAGCTTTTCACCATTGAATATATTAGCTTTATTATGCTGAGGTACATTCCATCTTATACCAACTCTGTATAGAGATTTTATCATAAATAGTTGTTGAATTTTGCTAAATGCCTTTTCTGCACCTATTCAGACGATTGTATGTTTGTTGGTGATGTATGACATTGACTGATTTGTGGATATTTAACCATCCTTGCATCCCTGGAATAAATCCCACTTCATCATGGTGTATGATTCTTTTAATGTATTTTTTAAGTTTGATTTGCTAATATTTCGTTGAGGGTTTTCCCATCTATGTTCATCAGAGATATTGGCCTGTAATTTTCATTTCTTGTGGCATCCTTGTCTGGTTTTGATATTAGGGTAATGCTGGCCTTGTAAAATGAGTTTAGAAGAGTTCCATCCTCTTCTGTTTTGGGAGAATTTGAGAAGGATTAGTCTAAATTCTTCTTTGAAAGTTTGGTAGAATTCACCTGTGAAGTTGTTTGGTCCTGGACTTTTGTTTGTTGGGAGGTTTTTAATTACTGATTCAACCCCCATGCTAATAATCACTTTGTTGAGATTTTCTGTTTCATCATTATTTAGTCTTGGTAGGGTGTATATTTGCAGAAATTTATCTATTTTTTTAAGTTATTTAATTTGTTGGCATATAATTGTTCCTAGTAGTCTCATGATTCTTTGCATTTTTGTCGTGTCAGTTGTAACATCTTTCATTTCATTTTTTAAACTTTTAAATTATTTTTAAAAACATTAAAAAAAATTTTTTTTAAAGATTTTATTCAGTCATTTGACAGAGAGAGAGTGTGAGCACAAGCAGGCAAATGACAGGCAGAGGGAGAGGGAGAAGCAGACTCCCTGCTGAGCCAGGAGCCCACTGTGGCACTTGATCCCAGGACCCTGGGATCGTGACCTGAGCCAAAGGCAGATACTTACCTGACTGAGCCACCCAGGTGCCCCACGTCTTTCATTTCTGAATTTATTTATTTGAGCCCCCTCTCTTTTTTTCTTGGTGAGTCTAGCTAATGGTTTTTCAAAGGTTTATCTTTTCAAAGAACTAGCTTTTAGTTTCATTGATCTTTTCTGTTGTCTTTTAAATCTCTTATTTCATTTATTTCTGCTCTAGTTTTTGCTATTTCCTTCCTTCTACTGACATTGAACTTCATTTGTTCTTTTTTATCTAATTTCTTGAGGCATAAAGTTAGGTTGCTTATTTAAGAGCTTTTTTGTTTCTTGAGTGGGCATTTATTACTATGAACTCCCCCCTTAGAACTGCTTTTGCTGCATCCTATAAATTTTAGTATAATTACATTTCTATTTTCATTTATCTGAAGTTATTTCTTGATGTCTCCTTTGATTTCTTCAATGACCCATTGGTTATTCAGTCTCCTGTTTAATCTCCACATATTTGTGTATTTTCCATTTTTCTTCATGTTATTAATTTCTAGTTCCATACCATTGTGGTCAGAAAAAAAATGCTTGATATGATTTCAATCCTCTAAAATTTATTAAGATTTGTTTTAAATATGATCTGTCTTGGAACGTGTTCCATGTGTACTTGAGAAAAGTGTATATTCTGTTGTTTTTGGGTGGAATGTTCTATAAATATCTGTTAAGCCCATCTAGTCTAATGTGTCATTTAAGACCAATGTTTCCTTATTGGTTTTCTGTTTGAATGATCTATCCACTGACATAAGTGGGATATTAAAGTTCCCTACTATTGTTGTATTGCTCTCTATTTCTCTTGTTAGATCTGTTAATATTTGTTTTATATATTTAGGTGTTCCTATGTTGGGTACATAAATATTTACAAATGTTGTATTTTCTTGTTGGGTTGACTCTTTATCATTATGTAATGTCTTTCTTTGTCTCTTATTGCAATCTTTGTTTTAAAGTTTATTTTTTCTGATATAATTACAGCTACTCCAGCTTTCTTTTGGTTTCCATTGTGTGGAATATCTTTTTCCATCCCTTCACTTTTAGACTGTGTGTGTTCTTACATCTAAAGTGAGTGTCTTCTAGGCAGCATAGAGATAGGTCCTATTTTTACATCTATTCAGCCACTTTGTATCTTTCGATTATAGAATTTAGTCCATTTACATTTAAAGTCATATTGTTAGGTATGCACTTATATATATCAATAATGACTTTAAACATAAATGGACTAAACTCACCATTTGATTAACTACTTTTTGGCTGCTTTGTAGTTCCTCTCTAGACATCTTCTCTTGTTTTCTTCCTTTGTGGTTTGATGACTTACTTTAGTAGAATGCTTATGTTCCTTTTCTTTATTTTTGTATATTTACTTTAGGTTTTTGTTTTGTGATTACTGTGAGACTTATATATAACCACTTACATCTCTAACAGTCTATTTTAAGTTGATAACAACTTAAGTTTGATCCCAATGGAAAGCTCAACATTATTATTCCCCCCACCACATATTATGTTTTTAATGTCACATTTTACATCATTTTATCTTGCGTGTTCCTTAACTTAATTATTGTAATCATAGCTTTTAGTACTTTTATTTTATAACTTTCGTTGTAGCTTTGTAAGTTATTAAGCAACTACCTTTACTATACATTTATCTTAAAAAGTGAGGGGCGCCTGGGTGGCTCAGTCATTAAGCGTCTGCCTTTGGCTCAGGGCGTGATCCTGGTGTTCTGGGATCGAGCCCCACATCAGGCTTCTCCACTGGGAGCCTGCTTCTTCCTCTCCCACTCCCCCTGCTTGTGTTCCCTCTCTTGCTGGCTGCTCTCTCTCTGCCAAATAAATAAAATAAAATCTTTAAAAACATTTTTTTAAAAAAGTGGACTTCATTCTTTCATATATGTTATTGTTATAAATTAGTGCCCTTTTTAGCTTAAAAAAGTCTCCTTAACACTTCTTATAAGGCCAGTTTAGTGGTGATGAACTCCTTTAGCTTTTGCTTACGTGGAAAATTCTTTATCTCTCCTTCCCTTCTGAATGATAACTTTGCTAGGTAGAATATTTTGGTTGAAGTTTTTTCCTTCAGCACTTTGAATATGTCATACCACTCCCTTCAGACCTGCAAAGTTATTGCCGAAAAATCTGCTGACAGTCTTATGGGGGTGCCCTTGCATGTAAGAAGTTTTTTTTCTTTTTGCTGCTTTTAATATTCTCTCCTTGTCTTTAACTTTTGACATCTTAATTATAATGTGTCTTGGTGTGAATTTCTTTGTGTTCCTTTTATTTGGAACTTTTGGGTTTCCCGGATCTGGATGTCTATTTCCTTAACCAGGGTAGGGAAGTTTTTTGCCCCTATTTCTTCAAATAAGATTTCTGTCCCTTTCTCTCTGTGTGTTCCTTCTTGGACTCCTGTAATGTGCATGTTAGTCTGCTTGATATTGTTCTGTAAGTCCCTTAAGCAAACTTCATTTTCAAAATTCTTTTTTTTTTTTTTTTTTTTTTTGGGCACCTGGATGGCTCAGTCAGTTAAGTGTCTGGTCAAGGTCAGGTCATCCCAGGGACCTGGAATCAAGTTTTGCTTTGGGCTCCCTGCTCAGTGGGGAGTCTGCTTCTCCCTCAACCCCAACCCCCTGCTTGTGATCTCTCTCTTGATCTCTCTCTCAGATAAAGAAATAAAATCTTTAAAAAAAATTCTTTCTTCACTTCACTGCTTTCATTGATTACCTTCTAGTTAACTGATCCTTTCTTTTTCTTCACTTTGTTGTTGAACCCTTCTATTGTATTTTTTTCATTTCAGTTATTGTATTCTTCTGCTTTGTGACTTCTAATTGGTACTTTCTTATTTTCTTTTTTAATCTCTTTGTTGAAGTTCTCACTGTGTTCCAATCTTCTCCCAAGTTCAGTGGGCATCTTTATGACTATTTCTTTGAATTCTTTATCAGGTAAATTACTTATCTCCATTTCATTAAGCTTTTTTCCCCCTGAGGTTTTATGTTGATTTTTCATTTGGGACCTATTTCTCTGTTTCTTCATTTTGCCTTAGTCTCTGTGTTGGTTTCTATAGCAGATGAAACAGCCACCTCTCCCAGTCTTGAAGGAGTGGCCTCGTGTGGGACATGAATCTTGTTGTTCAACCTGGCCTCGGCTCTTGCATGTCTCTCAAACCTATGTACTTGTTCAAGCAGCCTATTATATTTTTAATAGTTCCCACTCATTCAGTATGTGCCAAGACCTGTCAGTGTCCCAAAGGGAAAGATCTTAGCACCTAGAATCCAGCTGACCGAAAGCCAGATCCTCAGGCATCAGCTTTTAAAACTGTGCACTATATACAGTCCTATGGGACCGCAAACATAAAACCCTATTTGTCGCCAGGGTTGGGTGATCTGGAGGTGTCCACTGTGCAGCAGTCACAAGAATCAGGGCTCCAGATGAGTATAAAAGCCCTTTTCTGGGAGATTTTCACAAGCTGAAACAAGGCAGAAGGAGAGCACCAAGGTGGCATCCACAGCCTACATTCCTGGAGAGCAGCTCCATAGGCCACTAAATGTGTGCCAAACCAGCAGTGTGCTCCTCAGACCAAGTTAAGAAGCCTTCTTCATAGAAAAATTGGGGTTTGTGCCTCAGCCTGCTGTTTGTGTGGTACTTTGGGATAGTGGTCTGCCAAGAGCCATCTTTCTGATTGCCAACATCCTGTGGGACCTAAGACTGGAAGCACCGTGGCCACTAGAGTTAGCTGATCAAGAGTTGTCCCCTGGGTGGCAGCCATGAACACCAGAGTTGCAGATAGATATGTGTAAAGCTGCCCTTCAGGAGACAGTGGTGCTCCAGAGCGTGTCAGCAGGTGAGCATGACTATAGGACCTGCCCTCTGAGGTCTCCGGAAAGGATTCCAGACAGCCCCAAGATGGATGTTTAATTAGAAGCCTGCCCCTTAGGCCACAGTCATGATGATTAACTAATAGGCCTCCTTCATGGAAAGACTGAGCTCCTGTGGTCTATTGCCTCTTGGTAGGCCCTGGAGATGGTAGCTATTTCAGAACTCTTTTTCTGTTGGTTACTCTCCTGTGGGACTCATGAGTGTAAGCCCCACTGGCCACCAGAACCACATGATATAGAGGTGTCCCCTAGCAGCAGTCACAAAAATTAGGGAGCCGGACAGGCATATGAGCTCCTTTCTGGGTGATACTAATTTTAGAGTCCCATGGGAGCAGGAACATAAGCTCCCGTGGCCTTGAGTCAGGAGATCAGGAGGCATGCCCTAGGCATGCCCTTTGCAGCTGCAGAAGTCAGGGCACCAGATGCCTATAAAAGCTCCCTTCCACAAAATACTGGGGCTTTGGAGCATGGCAAAGGGAGAGTGTGAAGATGGTGCCTGTCAGTCTCCATCCCTGGAACGTGTTTCGGGCAAGCTCCTAGATATGTGTGTTCAGTCGGATGCCTGCCTCTCAGACCAATGCTTTTAATAGAAGCAGGTGTCCGTTCTTCACTTTAAGTCTGGTTGGGGTGGGCCCCCTCTGGGCTGGGCCCTGGGGCAGATGAGTCTGAGCACACAAGCCCTTCCAGAGGTGTTTCTCAGATCATTTCAGTCTTGTGCGTCTCAGGTCATGAGTCCCATTGATTTTCAAAGTTAGATGGTTTGGTGGCTCACCTCTCAGGCACAGGTCTTAAAAGTAGGAGTGTCTAATATGGGGTTTAAGCCTTCGCTCCTCAGGGAGAACCTCTGGATTTTGCATTCCTTACCGGTAGTGGGTATCCTTGAAGGGGATGGGGTTTAATTGCAAGCTTGTGTTCCAGCCTCTCCTATCTGGTTTGATGTGGTTTTCTTCTAATTAGCCTGATGTGTAGTTGTCGCTCAGCCAGGCTTTAAGCTTTTCAAAGAGAAAATTTTTCTATATGTAGCTGTAGACTAAGTGTGGGAAAAGGTGAATTCAGGATCTTCCTATGTCACCATCTTGAAAGAGAACTCTATCAATTAATTTTTAATTGTTCCCATTTTGGAAGTTCATGAAGACAAAAGAATATATAGAAAAAATTAAAGTCCTTTCCCCAAAGACAACCACCATTAATATTTCAGCTTGTTTTTTAATCTATAGTTATATGTATGTATTTGAATTCATCATTTCTTTAGTTAATCAAAGAAATAGACAGGGCTATATAATTCACATTGGTATTAGAATACTCTTGAATTGTTTCAACATGCTCTACTTTTGTAACCTTTCTGTGAACTCAAAATTCCCAAATATTTAAAAATATAATTGCTTTGACTTTATTAAAACAAAGCATAGTCATAAATATTTAAGCAATGCAATTAAATGCAAAAAAGAACGTAAAAAATGTTACCACTATCACTTAGAGACATAATCTTTGATAACATTGAGAATCCTATCTAGCAGCTCTTGATGGATAGGGGACTAGCTAGTGGAAATGCAGAATGGACAGAAGAAAGATAGAAGTACTTTTTATAGACTTGAATCATAAAAGGAATTACATGCAGTTTTACTTGAATTTAATAGAAGACACTGAAGTAAAATATAAGAAATAGCTAAGATAATAATAGCTCAGATAAATGTTTCTTCAACATTAAATTTTTTAGCCAATAAAGATTATCAGAGGGGCACCTGGGTGGCTCAGTTGGTTGAGCATCTGCCTTCGGCTCAGGTCATGATCCCAGGGTCCTGGGATCGAGTCCTGTGTTGGGCTCTCTTTTCCCTCTCCCTCCACCTGCCGATCTGCCAGATTGTGCTCTCTGTCTGTATTAAAAAAAAGAAAAATTATCAGAAGTTAAAAAGGAAAGACCAGGAAGAATATACACGACCTAGATGCTCTAATTTTAGGTCCCTTTGATTGATTTCCATGATTAAAAGACAAGGAAGTTAACATTCTTATATATTTTTCTGTTTCCCTTCTCATTCTGTTGCTTATATTATTTTTATTTTATCAAATAAAAACATTTACCTTCCCTCTGTAATCATAATTTCCATATTTATTTACTTTAGTTCTTCGTGTAAGTACATTAAATACTTGATTTTTTTTTTTTTTTTACCACATCCCATCCATCCTAGAGGATTAAAAAATAAATTCATCTCTTGGTTGGTTGCTTTTACTGCTGTATAGTTTTTTAAATTTAATTTTTATATGTGTTGCTTGCTTGTTCAAGAGTGCATATGCCCTAATCTTATATTTGTATTAGACCTTGACTAGCATACATTTTTTAGTTACATGATCTTTCCTGGAGAACAAATACTACAGATATTATTCTATTATGGCATTTACTGGTGTTCTAGTGCTTTACCAAATGTTCCTCCTTTCATTTTTGATTGTCTAGAATTCATAATTGAGGAATATTTTCAAGAAGAGTTTTCAGTTCCTGTATTTCTTCAGCTCTTACTTGGTGGACATTGTCTTCCTCTTGCCTTTACATGTGAACAAAACTTGATGTATTATATACTGTATTCTTCTAAAGTAAGCTAGAGAAAAGAAAATGTTACTGAGAAAATCGCAAGGAAGATAAAATACATTTATAGGGCTATACTATATTTATCCCCAAAAATATGCATATAAGTGGATCCACACAGTTCAAACCCATGTTGTTCAAAGGTCAACTGTACAAGAAAATGAAATAAAAATTGTGAATTACCGAATCAATTTCTAGAGAAATTAGGAGCAATGCAGAATGTTCATCGTCACTATTTTATTTCAAAAATTTTCTGTATGGTTCAACTCTTCCCACTGATTATTTTGTTTTATAGCTCCATAGCCCTAAATAAAATGCTTTTCTTACTATTTCTTGGTTAGCTTTAGGTATTATGTTTTGATGCCTCACGTGGAACATAAAGATTTAACTCTCTTTTACCACCCCCAGCGCACATAGACACTCATTTCCTCATATAGATGTATTATATATAAGCTTGGTTAGTTCAGTATTCAGGATTTATCGTGTCATGACTATGTAAATGCTATTCACAGGTGAGTTATGCAGTATACTATGATTACTCTTCCTCATCTGCATAGAACAGGAAATATAGTATACTATGATTTTTCTTTTCCTGAAATTAATAATTGCTTTTTATTGCTTGCTCAGTTTTTATGTATTTCCTAGTATTTTAAACCCAAACTCTCCCCAAATTTGTAATTTATTTTCAATATGTTCAGGAATTTTATTACCTACAACTTATTGAAGAAAATTTCCCTGCATTTTCCAGGCCTGCTCAAGTAGGCCTCATTGGCCCTGCTACACGGTTCTCATCTTTGCTCCCCTTTTACTGCCATCCTGTGGATTCTCTTTACTTTTCCTTGTACTGGATTTCATTCCCTGAATACCAAGCTTTCCTAGTCTTGGTTTATTCCTTTGTTTTGTAGAGCCGATCCTCCGGTAGCCACTTAGGAAGGGGAGCATGGGAGAAGAATATTGGGATCTGGAACACCTAAAAATGTCTTTATTTAATATTGCATTTTATAGTCTAGCTGGATTTGTTAATTTAGTTTGGAAATAATTTTCCCTCAAAATTTTGAAGTCATTGGACTGTTGTCTTCTAGCTCCCAGTGTTGCTGTTGAGATATTTAATCATCTTCTGATTCTTCAGTTTTTGTATGATGCTTTTCTCTCAAGCTTGTAGGAGCTTTTGTTTGTTACCACTTTTCTAGAATTTCATAATAGTTTGACTCTCTTTTCATCCTTTGGTTTGGATGCTCAATAGGGTCATTCAATCTGGAAATTTAGACTCTTGTATTCTAGGAAAAGGTTTTGAATCTGTTCTTTGATAGTATCCTTAACTCTGGTTTTTCTCTTCTATCTTGACTTCTTGGCCTGGTTTCCTAATTTTCTTAGTTTTTCCATCCATTTTTTCACATTATTGTTCTTTCATCTTACTTTTTGCAAGATTTTTTTCAACTTTATCTTCTAACCATCCTGTTAATTTTTTTTTATTTCTGGTACCACACTTTTAATTATTAAATAGAGTTTTGTTTGTTCTCAGAGTTCTGCCTTTAAATATAATCCTTTTTTTTTTTTTTTGATAGATAGCACAAGCAAGGGGAACAGGGAGCCTGATGTAGGGCTCCATCCCAGGACCCTGGGATCATGACCCCAGCCAAAGGCAGATGCTTAACTGACTGAGCCACCCAGGTGCCCCAGAAATAATCCTATTCTTGTTCATGGTTATAAAATATTCCTAATTCTCTAAGGATAGGAACGATTTAGTTTTTTGATTTTTTTTGTTTTTGTTTTTGTTTTTTTCTGGAGAGGAAAGGCGGGCAAATAGTTTAGTATTTTGAACGTGTGTTCTCCCTACTTTGTCTTGTTTACCCTTTGGGTAATTTCCTTATATTTAAGACTTGCATTCTAAAAAGCTATTGAGAATATCTGTGCATGTGTGAGCTTTGTTAACTGGGGCCTTTCTTTACAGAGTGGTCTGGCAAGGACATATTTGGGGAAACTCCTATTTTTAGGTCTTATCTTCCAACTGGTCAGAATTCCTAGAGAAGAATCTTCTAACCTCCTTTCTGGAGGGGAAAGTCCTGACTGAGTGCATTCTGATCATCAAGTAAAGAGAAGAATTGTGGTCTAGACATTTATTACATAAAATTTCAATCAATTTTTCTACCCTCAAATGTGCTTAGTGTTTCCTAGTCTAACCATTTTCTTTTTTAAAAGAAATAATTAAATTGAAATTTAATATGCAAACAGAAAGTACACACACATGAGTATATATCTCAATGAATTCCTACACAGGGAACACACCTGTGTAAGCAGCACCCAGACGAAGACATAAAACAGTCACCACCTGTGATGACTCCTTGCGCTTCTTCACAGTCGTTCCCCTCCCACCACCAAAGGTAATTAACAGTCCGACTTCTGTCATTCTAGATTCGTTTTTGCCTGTTGTTAAACACACACACACACACACACACACACACACACACACGCACAAATATATGGAATTTCCTTTTGTGTTGGCTTCTTTTACTCAACATGATGTTACTGAGATTTATCCATATTATCACATGTAGCTATTGAGAATTTATAATTTATCACACATAGCTATTTAGAATTTTGCTATTGAAGGACAACTGAGTTAGGATCAAAGAAGTATGGTTCTATATTTCAGTCACTGTGTTTTTTAATTATAACTTTTTGAGGAATAATTGACAAGCATAATTATATAATTATATTTAAACTATATAACATGGTGTTTTGATATATATGTCTATAGTAGAATGATTACCAATATCAAGATAATTAATATATTTATCACCTGATACAATTAATGTAGATAACTCTTTTTTTTGTGGTGAGAATGCTTCAGCTCTACCCTCAACCACTTTCAAGTATACACTATTGTATTATTAACTATAGTCACCACCATGCTGCGAATTAGATCTTCAGAACTTATTCTTCTTATAACTGAAAACGTGTACCCTTTGACTTTCCCCTCCCTCTATCCCTGGCAACCACTATTCTATTCTCTGTATATGAAATTAGTCAAGCAGTGTGTTAAATGCTTTATGTATGTGATCTTATTCATCTTCATTATAATCCTAGAATTAGGTCTTTTATTCATCCATCCATTCATTCATTCATTCTTCATTCAATTAACAAATATTTATTTATACCTATTATATACCAGGCACTTTTCTAGGTGTGGGGAAATCAGCCAAAAGAAAGAGGCATATATCTATGAATAGTTAAATAAAACAGGTAAGAATCTATACCCTCCTGGAGCTTACATTTTATAAGCAAAATATTTGATATATTAGATATGGATAAATGTTGCTGAGAAAAAGCAAGGAGGGGGATGTGAGGAGCTGATGATGAAGGAGGGATATTTGTAATTTTATTTTACTTTATTTTTTATTTTTTGAAAGAGAGAGAGAAAGCACCAGTGAGGAGCGAAGGGGGGCACAGAGGGAGAGGGAGAATCCCAAGCAAACTCCACACCCAGCGCAGGCCCTGACATGGGGCTCTATCTCACGACCCTGAGATCATGACCTGAGCTGAAATCAAGAGTCAGACGCTTAAGTGACTGAGCCACTCGGGCGCCCTGGCACGTTTGCAGTTTTAGATAGTGGGTGAAGGAAGATACCACTGAAAAAATGAGTTTTGAGCCCAAGCTTAAAGGAAGTGAGAGAGTAAGCCATGCAACTATTTGGAGGAAGAGCACTCTAGGCAGAAGAAAAGGCAAGAGTAAAAGTCTACAGGAAGAAGGTTTTTGGTTTTCTGAAAATAAGGAGGGTTGGAAGGAGAGTGCAAGGAGATACAGTCATGCAGGCAGAGCCTGGGTCAGATCTTGCAGGCAGCTAACTGTTAAGAACTTTCTTTTTGCCTAAGTGAGACAGAAGGCATTGGGGTCTTTGATCAGAGGACAGACATGATTGGTCCTACATATTAACAAAGTCATTCTGCCTGTTTTATTGAATGGGGCAAGAGTAAGGGCAGGGCAACCTGTTATTAGCTATTAGTCTCCCCATTTGGCAGGTGAGGAGAATGAGACGTGGACATGACCCAGGTCATAAACTCTTAACACAAGCAGAGCAGCAGCATCAATAACACCTGGGACCTAGAAATGCAGACTCTCGGGCCCCACCCCAGCCCAGCTGAATCCCAATCTGCATTTTAGGAGGAACCTCTAGTGATTCCCATGCACATTAAAGTTTGAAAAGCCTTGGTAAACATCTAAGAGATCACTGTGATTGGAACTCATTGATCAGGGAAGAATACTAGTGAAGTGATGTTCTTAAGGAAATGTTACTTGGTAGCAAATAAATAGAGAAGAGAGAGGGATACCAACCAGGAGGAAATTATAATAACCCGGAAGTGTGGGGCTGAATGGCTGGAGTAAGATAATAACGATAGGAATGAAAAATAGTTTTTAACAAGGAAGGGAGGGGAGTCTTTTTTAATGAAGGAAAAAGTCCATAAAACTTAAGCAGTGATTGGATATACTGGTGCATGGGAAGGGGCCATGAGACAGAGAGTTAGATAAAACATAACATTGAATTTTCAAACCTTGGTAAGAGAGTAAATGGACCATTCCTGGAAAAAGAGAAGTAAGAACAGGGATTGTGAGGATGAGGTCAAAGCAAATTTCAAATTCCTGAACTGAACTTGGTGGTGGTTGCAAATGTTCAGCAGAGAGTCAGGAATCTCTGGATGGAGAACACTTGGAGCTGAAGTACTAGTTTTGGAGTTATTTGCCTGGAGGTGCCCACTGAAGCAATGGAGTGACTGAGATATTGGGGGAGAAGACAGAAGACTGTGACCACATACCTAGGACCAGCACCCCTTTTAGAAAGGGTAGAGGGAGTTAGAGAAGGAGGAAGAGAGCGTAACATCTCTAAAGCCAAGGGCAGGGAGAGAGTTTTTATTTAGCTACATGTCATGGAGGTTAGGAGAAATAAAAAAAGATGGATCTTAGCAAAAGTAAAATCAAGCTGTTGGTGTATTTTAAAGAATGTTTTCACAGAGGCTTATAGAGAGAGTGGATGGTCAGGAAACATGATATTCGTCCTCAGCGATGTCCTGATCACCAGAAAGGTAGACAAGATGACCCATTAGTAATTATCTGAGAAGATGCACTTATTGACAACTGCCCATTTATATATGTATGATTCATACAAGTTTTTGGTAACTCGTCAATAGGTTGTATAGATAGATGCATGGTGGATTTGCAAAGCTCTAAATGAAAGTCAAACTTCAGACAAGATATATTTCTTTTTGGCCTTTTCGAAAAACCTGATTAGAATTTTTTTGGTCACATTTTATCTGATCACTGCACACTTTTACTATGGCTCTTATTGTTTTAACTGCTGGTTACTTAGTGTAAGAGATCTGTTTTTGTTTGTTGTTTGTTTGTTTTAGCTCATCTTTGCTGCTTATCAAGTGTTACTCCAATAGTGACTCCATTGTGATGGAGCGCTAATGGCTCCATGAAACAGTCAGGCCTGTGCAAATGACCATCATGTGACCAAGAACTATAGCTTCATGGGGCCAAATGTCTCTCAGTGATGCCAAGTCAAAAGATTGCTTTAAGAGGCACCCTTGCAGTAAAAATCACTCATGTATCACTCACAGGATACATCCTATCAGAATCATAGTCATAATAGATTTTATTTACTCTAAGTAAATATTTGACAGTGTTCTATTCAATGGATTCTTAAAGATTAAATATGCCAAAATATATCTTCCTTTAATAAAGAAAATGTGGCTGAAAATATGAAAAAAGCATGAATATTTAAGTGTTTATAATTCCACTTCTTTCAAAGAAGCCAGAACAGTGTTTATTGTTATCTCTCCATCTCCTTGCGGTGGTGACGACTCTAGCCTGGCTCAGCTCACACTTGTACTTGAGGGGCTGTGTGTGTGCAGGTGAACTGGTTGCGGACTCTGGAGGATAAGAGACCAGGTAGGCAGCAAGTGTAGTATTTCTTCAGAAATGAAGAAATAAAGGTTTACATTAAATGAGAATAAACAAGTTAAAGATAAAATGCTCTAATGAAAATTAGAGAGTTCTGGTATACTTCTTTCCAAATCGCACTACTTTGAGCTTGAGAATATTTGGTCTGTTGTCTGTTAAATGGAAGTAATTATAGTGTCTATCCTATAGTGTTGTTGTGAAGAATAAATGAGAAAAATGAATATTAAGCAAACACACAGTCGTGTGTGTCATTGAGCCATTAAGTTAAGCATCTAATGAATCCTAACAGCCTTTTCCCCAGAAAAAATGCACATAATCATAAATTTTACATACAATTCGGGGTTCAAAGGACCTTTGGTTCCCTTGAAATTTATGTTAAGAACCTCAGTTCTGGAAGATTTGGAATTTTTTTTTCTTTTTTCATATGGACAACAGAATAATAATGGCCAATGAGTATTTGTTGCTTACCGTGTGCCAGGCACTGTTATAATAAGAAACAAGGAAGGTGGCTTAAAGCTTGCACGTGCGTGTGTGTGCACGCGCGTGTGCGTAGCATTTTTCTCCAACTTCCCGGGTATTTGTTGTAGTCTAGCAAAAGGAAATGAGGGGTTAGCAATAAAGACTTAAAGTGCTCATCGTTTTAGGCGTGCTAAGAGCATGCGAGATGCACTTAAAGCGCTTGCGACATTTCAGAGACAAAGCAGTATATGGGTGTAGCATGAGAAACTCATGGAATTTCTTTGAAATTGTTTGACAGTGTTGAAACAGTTCCCACTTGCTTCCTTCAGTGGAGGGGGGTGGGTAGGAGGGTGGCCTGGTGATGGAACTGAGTTCCTAAAATGAGCTTGGCAATTCCTGGAAAATACCGCAGGCAGGGTGATAAGAACTCTGAGTCATCAATTTACTTCTAAGTCAGCAGTCTAAGGCTATGAGGAAAATGAAGTTTATAGCATAATAAACACAATCGACAGCTAGCTCTGAGGTTCCCTATTCAGCGCTGTATTTAAGACCCAGTTTTGGCTTTCCTCAGCCACTCGACCGGAAATGCATAATCCATTTGGCCCTGTTGGTGGAGTGGAATTCCACCTAAAAGAAACCGTGTGCTTGCAGATGTTATATCAGGCTTCTGCTCACAATATCCTGCACCGTTTATCTAAATAAATCGCTGCCATTTCTTTCTCAAATCTGGCTGAGATTTCTCTCCCCCCACCCCCACTTCTTCTAGAAGCATTTACGTCGTAGTTGCTCTTTTAAACAACCATCTGAAGAAAAAGAACATTCCATTGATGACATTCTAGTGCCTCCAAGAAATGTACGCCTGTTCCTCAGTTCTTCCTTATCTTTCCGTACCCCGGGTTTGCAGAAAAGCGAGAAATGGCAGTTCAAAAGGGCACTGAAGTTTTTAGACTCGAGCACGGTGGGGAAGAAAACAAGGCTGAGGGAACCCAGAGACCCCGCTAATGTTTCCTATAAAACTTTGGAATTTCACGAAAAAGGATCTAAATGATAACCCATCTTTCAAAGTGGGGCTCCAAAATGAAAAAGATAAACCCTTTTATACGTCAGGGAAAATAACCACTAACAGAGTTGGCAGAGGTTCTAAATACATTTTTATTTTCTATAACTTAATGCCAAAGTCGAACTCCGGGCGCCAGACAGCCGCTCGGGAGGACAGTGTATTCAAGCGCAAATGCCCAGGACTGCCGAGGTTCCCTCCGCCGATTTGCTGCAGCTGGGGAGCTCGGGCAGAGGATGACGACAGGAGTGTTAATCATTGCCCCGACCAGGCAATCTTAGTCACAAGTTCCTGCAGAAAGTGAAATCACCCCCTCTGGTTTAAAGACGGCTAAAAACTTTTTACTCCGTTCACGTTGCAATTTCTCCCTTTCAGGTTAAGCACATGGAAATTTGTTCAGCAATTCTTTTTACAGCACTATTTCCATTAGTTGCTCCCACGAGCTGGGGTTTATCTGATTGTGCGGTGGATGGAAACTTCAGGATAAAATTCAATGGCCGAAGGCTGAGTGAAGTTTACCCTGGCTGTGGTTATGAAGAGGGTAAGTGAATGAACCTCTTTGTTGCTCTTGTGTTTATTTTCTCTTATGCTAGATTTTATACGCCATAAAATGCAAAAGGCATACTCTTGCAATTACAGTTAACCATTTAGATTTGCTTGATGATTGTTTTTAATTGATCACGGGCCAAAACCAAGAAATTAAAAACACACAATTAAGCATGCATGCCAAACAAAATTGCTTCAGTTTCCTCTTGAAAAAAATATTTTTATTAATTAAACAGCTTGTTTAGTTAATTGAACTGTTAGTGAAATGTCTTTCTGCATTGATGGAACGTTGAACTGTTCAGTAAATAGATTTCTTCAAGGCCTTGAACAGTCCTGGGCACATAGAAGATTTTGTGGAAATAGCTAATGATTATTTCTCTCCCCCTTTTTTTAGTCTGCACTATATTAATGGGTTTTAGAAGGTATTTTCCAGTCACTTGCATAAAATCTTATGCACTTGATACATCAGTGATGAATGAAAAAGGAAGTAGAAGATAAGGTTTTTACTTGAAAATAATTTCACATCTTTCCCACTATGATTCAAGCTATGATTCAAACTATGATTCCGTTTTTGAGAACATTTATGAATACTTTTCTTCTGAGTATTCAAAAAAGTACTGAGATAACACATGTGTTTTACACCATTGCCCATCATTGTGAAAATCTGGAAACAACCAAATAAATGTTCACAAACAGGATGGTGGCTAAATACACTGGAATACTATGTAACCCATAAAAAAAATGAAGAGAATCTGTATTTATTAACTTGAAACCAGTGCAAATTATATTGCTAAGTTTAAAAAAGCAAGTTTCTAAAAATAGTACATTAGTAAGTATAGTGTGTGTGTGTATATATATATATATATATATATATATTTTTTTTGGTAAAACAAATACCAGAATCTACATCTACAAGTCTGTAGTAATATTCACCAAACCATTTACAGTGGCTACTTTTGGGGCACTGAATGTGAAAGTTTTCTATCGACTCTGTAGTGATTAGAATGCAAGTAGTAAGGCTATTGTTTAATTTACTGCTAAAACCTCAGTGTATATAAATAATTGTGTCTGGTACATAATAGGCATGCAATAAATAGTGTTGACTGAATGAATACATGAATGAAGAGATTTCTGTAATAGGTAAATTATTTAGAGTTGGCATGGGTAATTTGTAAGCAAATAAAATCCACAAAATACCTTAATTTTTAAGTACAAAAAGTGATTTAGAACAACTTCCAAAGTCTCTGATACTTCTTCTTTCCCATTTTTTGCAATACTTTCCTTTTCCTAGCTAATTTTGGTTCAAAGGAAAATGAAAACGTTGTAGTGCCTGTGCTCACTTAAGATTTTCTGCCAAGGCTTCTTACTTTGGGTTTGTTGTCTGCCCTCAGAAATCCGTGCATCTCACATCCCAGATTGCTGTATATCTTCTTATGCGCATGCCATCTTTCCAATTTGATTACAAACCCTGAAGATACAGACCCTGTCTTATGATCTTTTCTGTCCTCAATACTTAGAACAGGGCCTCCCTAACAGTAGGGGGATAGTTCTGTTGCTGGGTATTCTTTCCACGAACATCTGTGCAGTTCTTAATGATGGAGTACTACTGGAACCCCTCCTTATAAGCCAAGATTTGCATACAATAGGCACCCCGTGTGTGTTTGTTTAATGAATCACTGGGACTTGATTCTGGCACAGAATCTCTGCATATACAGGTGATTAGACTTGGTGTTGAGGGAGGTGAGAGGAGGCTGTATCAGTTTGGGATCATTTTCATTGTCAATAATAGAACACTGGACTAATCTGGCAGCAGCAGAAAAGAAAGAGAATTTATTGGCGCCCACGGCAGTTTAATAGTGCATCTGGCTGGAGAAATAGCTAGACACCGTGCCTCAAAATGACATCTCTGTCTCTCTCTTATTCTGTTCTCAGACAGACTTTTTCTTTGAGATTGTGAAATAGCTGCCCAAATCTCTTCAAACCATATTCTTCTGATTCCAATCCAGCAGAAAAAAAATGTCTTTTGTTTCAGCAGCCCTACCTAGAAAACAAAATCAGGACACTCAGGACACCAACACTAACTGTAGCCAGGAGACTTCGTGTGTACTGGTTTCATGAGCTTCGAGGGCGGGGGGAAAGCCTCGAGCAGACCAGGTAGACTGAGGAGAGAGGTGGAGCCCCAAGGAAAAATCAAGGCTGTTGCCATAGGAAAGGGGAATGGATGTCTGATAGTTGA